>NC_067142.1:82785234-83085234 GCF_903995435.1 Acomys russatus
AAGTAAAGCATATAGATTTCTGTTGATTTAGCACTAAATGGAATTTAATTTTTATATATAGTATATATGATATTTATTGTACGAACTGGAAAATCATAAGAATTCATCTTTAGTCAAATAAAAAGCAAAACAAACAAGCAAACCTAGACTCAGTAGCCATTCCAGAACTGACTTTCCAACTCTGGAGAAGTTGTGTGGGACTTTGGTGCCACGGTGGTAGGTGGCCTGTGCTATGGCTTACGTTGTCCCTTCACAAAAGCAACAGCTACACCACAGACATTATTCTGATTCTCTCTACCAAAAATTTAAAACTAGCCACCACTGATTATAGTGAATCAGAAAGAAAAAAAAGAAAAAAATGTATGATTTCAGAAGATAACACTGAGCCAGGTCTGCTTGGGTGGGTCAACGTCACAGCACCCAACTATCCAGGAGGAGTTAGCCAGCCTTTACTACCAACTCTGAGAGCTTGTCAGTTTCCTCCAGGAATGGGGCCATGTGCATGGCTGGTCAGGCTGCTAGGGTCATTTTGATTAGATTGGCTGAGGGAGCTGAATCCCACCAGTCTTCGCCTATGGCCCACAAAACCATAGCAACCCCAGGACGAGATTTTAGGAAGATCTTGAAGTACAGAGGTATGATAGCCAGGGGATAACTTCGGCCCTCACACCTTCAACAATTCCTATTTTCTAACTAGGAAAAGAAACTTACCAGTGCCGAGAGCACAAGGAATGCTGAATTTAATCACTGAGTGTAGTTAAGTGCTGTTCAAAGAACACATTTTAGTGTTAGTACTACTGGCTCACATTGTACTTGGCAATTGCTTGAAACTTTACCAAAGTACATTTTCTAGTGAGCTTGCCTCTGGTATATGCCTAGGAAACCGTGACTCTTCTCTGCAAGGACAGATCTGAAATCAAAATTGCAAATAGATAAAACATTTATGAGGACTCCCAGGATAGTCATTAATGCATGGGTTAAGAAAAGCCATTCAATATTTACCATGCACTACTATTCTAAGTAAATTGTCAATAATATTAACAATGGCAATATGTTCCACTTCTCATGTTCATTCAAGTATATTTATGAATGCCTGCTTTTGACACTAAGAGAGTGGAACCAAAATAAAGCCCCTCAAAAGTATAAAAGATGCCCACAACTGGCATCTCCCTGGGGCCAGGGAGCAGAATCAAGTTACAGATAAATAGGGAGAGTGTGTGGGGTGGTAAGCAATTGAAAACGTTGAGACGGTGTTTCACTGTGATGCGAGTAGCACTAGCACTAGCGCAGCCCAGGTTAAGTTTACACACGAGTTAAATGTGGCCATTGGTGCTGTCTCTTCCAGGACAAGTGGTTACATCTAGCAATGTGCTTCTTAACAGCAGCATCCCAAAGCTGTATAGGTACCAGAGGTTGAAAGACAAGAATTCTGTAGTTTCCTGTGCTCCTTTTGGGTCCCTCTCCCTGCTACAAAGCCAATAGCATTCAGTCACTACTGGGCTGAACCCTCTTTATCTAGTCCTGACGTCCATCCACGGTCCACCTCTGAAAACCACCGTCAGATTAAATTTTCACCTTTTAATACCTCACATGGAAGTATTAAGTTTGAAAATGAGGGGTTTTAGGAGGGACAACCGTAGTCAAGCCATGCCATCGCCTCAGCTTCTCTCTCTTCATGTTTTTGGCACTCTACCTTATCATCTGCAGAGCTACTGTCCAACAGGGACAGCAAGAGGCATGACACAAACTGAGTCAACGGGAGGACAAATACAAAGAAACATATTAATAAATATGAAAAGAGTTGCTGCCCAGGCCTGACCTCACATTGAACCCAGGCTCCCATGGGAGTTGAAGGACAGCCTAAGTAACTTAGTGAAACAGTGCCTCAAAATGTGCAGAGAAGCTGAGGGCATGAGGCTGGGAGGCTGAGCGCATGAGGCTGGGAGGCTGCGGGAGAGTGCTTACCTGATACATGCAAGGGCCTAACCTCAATCCTAGCCCCTTAAAAAGTATATCTTGGTAAAGATGTAAGTATTAAGGAAGGAAAATTGAAGCACATAGTAGGACAAAATCATATTCTTAAAATCTACCAGGAAAAAAAAATCTCAAGGTAATTATGTGAAAAAATCAAGTCTATTTACTTCTGTGTGGTTCTTAAGCTTCTGAGAAAACTACCTTATTTTGAAAGTCGGTAGACAGTCTCTGCTAAGACTGAGAAGGACAGCTCAATAAAACTATAGAATGATTTCGTATTCAAATATCAATCTAAAACTTCTGAAATACATATTAGCAAATTTCAATTAAGCCTAATATCAAAAGAATAATACAATGAGGCAAATTTGATCTGATTCCAGAACTTTAAGAAGAGTTCAATAGCCAGCTATCTATCAATATGCCTCCTCCATCAACCAATTAAGGAGAAAGACTGTTGTTGTTTTAAACCAAAAAGGACATTTTTTTTTAACCCAAAAGGGGCTGGAGAAGTGGCTCTGCAATTTAAGAGAACTTATCATTCTTGCAGAAGAATACAGTTTAGATCCCAACACTCACAGCAGGCATCCTATAACTGCTTACAACTCCAGTATGATGGGTCCGACACCATCTGGCCTCCTCGGGCACATGAACACATGTGGTGTACATGAACTCACACACACACACACACACACAGAGAGAGAGAGAGAGAGAGAGAGAGAGAGAGAGAGAGAGAGAGAGAGAGAGAGAGAGAGAGAGAGAGAGAGAGAGAGAGAGAGAGAGAAAGAGAGAGAGAGAGAGAGAGAGAGAGAAAGAGAGAGAGAGAGAGATGTAAATAAACAATACATAATTTTAAATGGTCTTATAAGAACTTGAAGCCATTTCTTTACAGAATAAAAAAGCAAAATAAAATAAGATTTACAAGGATTTCAAACAGGATTCAGCCAACATGTGAATTGTCACAGTAAAGCACTTAGCACAACTGAGAGATAAAACTGAGAAATAAAAAGGTGCAGAAATCACCAAGTTGTGCATCTGTGCAGCAGCAACAAAATTTATTTTATGGTGCCATTGGGGCCTCTAGCCTTGAACCCTCATCCACCTGCCTCTACTAAAATTTAGGCAGAAAAGTTAACATCCAATACAACGGGATCCATAAGGTATTATTATGCTTTCTGATGGTAAATTCATTTAAACAGAACCATCCTTTGCTTGCAGTTTTAAAAACTTTCTATGTGTTCCTCGTCCTGAGATTAGAATGTGTTATTGCTTTATTGGTAAACTATACACCCACTTCCAGAACTTGATTGTGACACTCAGACAATACAAATAATGGCCACTTTGCCCCGGCCTTTGTAAAAGCAACCTCTGTAGCACATGAGGTAAAGCAAGAAGTTCCATTTAATTGAGTTATAAACACATAAACCCTCAGGTCCTGATGCTGCCCTACTGAAGCATGTGGATGTGGGAACTTCCTCCATGTGTTTGCTCTGCGGCCTTTAGAACACGTGTGGAGATGACTCTGACCAGCCTAGAAAGCATCCTTGCTACAAGCCCAGCCCAGGAAGCAGCTTCCACTTGGTTCTGGCGTTCAGTTCATTGACTCCTGGGGCCCTTTGTTTCTGTCAAGTACAGAGGATTAAGTTGAACAAAGGCCTTTGATGTTGGGGCAGTTGAGGCAGGTACAGCTCTAGGCTTTGTGGACGTCAAGTGCTCTGCTCCTGTGCTGTCACACTGATGCCGTTGGTCTTCTATCCCAGGTCACTTGGAACGCCCCACTCATCCAGAATGGAGACATACTGAACTATGAGATCAGAATGCCTGACCCTCTCATCAAAATAACCAACGTGTCCTCAAGCGTGTTGAGCCATCTAGTCAAGCGTCTGATTCCTTTCACTAATTATTCGGTCACCATTGTCGCTTGCTCCGGAGGTAATGGATACCTTGGAGGGTGCACGGAGAGTCTACCCACCGTGGCTGCTACCCACCCAGCCCTGCCTCAGGAACTGGGCCCATTGTCGGTGATTCTTCTAAGTGAATCTTATGTTGGGATTTCTTGGCAACCACCTGCCAAACCAAATGGACCAAATTTGAGGTACAGAAAGTGATTTGGCTTTGGGGTTTGTTTTGGATGTATCATTCCGAGAGGTAGGGAAGCAGGATTGTGTTCACATCTCAGTAGAACTAGTTCCACACCGGGTACCATCCTTACCTCTACACACTCATGATAATTATACAATTTCCTCCCCTCTTAACATTTGTGTAGCGTCACATCGTATATCTTGATGGAAATGAACCAAGGAAGCTCATCAAGTGAGAGCAAGCACCATAATATTGAAACAGGCTAAAAACTTTAAAATACTTATCACATAGCTAAGATTCCAATCCATCATCCTGCCCTTTTCAAAAACAATAAATATTTTTATTGCGTTAGGGAGCTCTGATGCACATTCTGTGTGACATGGGACAGCTGATCCTCTGAATTACAAAGTTAACGCTGCAGTTGTGTCTGTGTCACCACTAGCTATACTTGTGAAGAATGTTCTCTGAGAGAAGACTCCAGCAAAGAGCTGTGATTCTAAAATATCTCTGTCACAGCTGGAACTGGATACTCTACAGAGGAAACAGAGCAGATAATATCATCGTTGTTTATAAAAATTTGATAGTAGGAGTCTTAGGAAATCATTAACTCGATAAGATTTTTATAGTCCTACTTTGTGTGAAACTTGCAACAAATATGGGGCAAATCTGACACAAAAATCTAAAATTTTACCATGCCTGCTGATAAAAAAAAAAAAAATGAGTGGGTATATGATAATTTACAATTAAAAGACTGTGTGATAGTTGAGCCAGGAAAAAAATTCTTACCTGGAAACACTTCATGATTGTACTATGGTACTGTTTATGCTTGCGTGCATGCGTCACGCACACCTGCCACTAAGCTACCTGCATCTCGGTAATAACAGGAGCTGAAGGCAATCACGATGTTCCCGCTTGTCTTTTGCTTTAGATACGAGCTTCTGAGACGTAAAATCCGGCAGCCACTCGCTTCAAATCCCCCAGAAGATTTAAATCTGTGGCACAATATTTATTCAGGAACTCGGCGGTTTTACAAAGATAAGGGTCTTAGCAGGTGAGATTACAAAAACTATAAAAACAAATGCTGGCATTTAGTTTGGGGCACGTTGAATAGTTCAAAGTGTCCCGGCGTCTTCGTTGTGTGAACCTGTTATCAGTCACCCGGTAGAATATGTTCAGTTATTACTGTGGCGTTAATCATCGAAGTGTGGCCGAGGCGTGTTTAGTGTTTGCCATCTCAACTGTGTGCTTGAAATAAGCCTTTCAAGTCCAGCTTGGAGATGTGTGTGCCCCAGCCTATTGCTTTTGCCACAGCTCTATCTAGACATGAAACGTAATAAAGAAATGTGAAAGTTTTGAATGTATTCGGAACTGTGGAGATGAGTGGGTGCCTCCTGTGCATGCCTGTCCCCGGAGGAGGTAATGGGCTATGGGTTGTTGAATTAGTGAGACTGGAAAGGGCTGAATCTAGAGTTGAAAGCTAATATATGAGCCAGTAGGTCATATCCATCAAAAACATACACCACGTGGTAGACCTTGATCTATATTCTCTTTCGTTTCCTGCTAAGGAACCAAACTTTTTACCATCTCTGGGGCTTCATCTTTATTGTCTGTCATTCACAGGACCCAGTGGTTTCTCAGTCTTCTCGGTCCAGGCAATGTGGTGAAGCTTCAAAAAAACACATGAATGTCTTTTGTGAAAACTTCTGTTATGTTTTTCAATAACTTCTCTGTCAGGTTGGTTGTTTTTCTGGACCACCTGTGGAGTAACTGTGATCCGAGCCCTGCTCCTGCCGTCCATCGCTTGCCACTCCAGTGTCTGGTCCTCAGACTCACTCTCACAGTGCTCGTTGTGTACAACACGGAGAGTTCCCACCTCTGATCTCATTCCCTGACAGGCACTTTCCCGTCGGCACTTCCGGTCCTAGCTAGAAGGTTCTTCCTCCGTGAAGCTGCCTGTCCTGCTCTCTTGCTGCTCTAAATATGAGCTGAACCAAACATCCTCATGGCAGTCAGGCACTTTCCCATCAGCACTGGCACTTCTGGTCTTAGCTAGAAGGCTCTTCCTCCATGAAGCTGCCTGTTCTCTTTCTTGCTGCTCTCATTATGCGCTGAACCAAACATCCTCATGGCAGCTCCTTCTAGGAGGTCTGTGCAGATCAACCAAGTGGTGCTGGGGGAATCTGAGCTGACTTGTGAGGGTAAATGGCAAGGACACTTTTTTCTACGCTGGAACTTCAAACAGTGGTTGCTGTTTTTATTCAAGTAACTGCGGGGCTGGAGACTACACTGGCAGAGTGCTTGCCTGGCATGCAGGAACCCCTGGGTATAACCCTGAGCACGGAGAATAAATGGGGTGTGGAGGCAGGTAGAGACTAGAGGGTCAGAGGTTCAAGGTCATTTTCAGTGGACTAGTAATTGCTTACACCTCATAAACAGCTTGGGGTTAAAAGTCAGGATGCGCTTCCTTTTCCTTCACATTCAAAATACAAGGTACACGCCTTCCTAGTGTGAGGCCACTCTTTTTTATCAGGCCACCATTTGTAAGTCCAAAAATGTTCAGCCTACTTTTGCCCGAAGTGGACCATCGCAGCAGTGTGAGAGGAAGCTGGATGCTACCTTCCGGCCTCAGAGGGGGTGGGTGCACGTTGCTGGCCCAGGTGCTGCCTTCATGGATCCTGACAGTAGCCAGGGCTCCTCTGCCTGCTGGTGACCCACAGCTCCCAGCACACCAAGGGAACAAGCTCGGCCCACGGTGCCCCATATTGTGGCACCATAATAAACCTTGCCCCTAGACAGACCCAGTTTCCATTGGAATCTTGGGGAATCGCCTTTGGGACCACCACCACCCCTCCCCGATGATCCCCATAGATACTAAAAACCATGGATTCTAAAGTCCTTTTTGTGAGGTTGTGAAGTATTTGCATACACCCCACCACAGACTGGCATATTCCTAAATCATCCCTGTTCTGCTTGCAATGCTTAGGAAGGTGTAAATGTGAATAGTTGCTGCACTGCATTGTTTAGGAAACAAAACAAGGGGAAAAAATGGTTCAGTACCAGATGCTGTTATTTTTCTAAATATTTTCCATTCATGGTTGGTTGGATCTGAGGCAGTGTGGAACCCCAGGGCACAGAAGGCTGACTTTGTTTATCCTATTGATTTATCCATTTGGCTGTTTTTTGTTGTTGTCCTTAATTGAATCCATCTCTTTTTAGAAGGTATAAATTCTTTTTCTCCCCAAATTTCCCTGCTTCCTCTTTACTTCTTTACTATTTACATGAATAAATAGAACACTGAAGTGTTTTTTCACATATTACTTATATATATGTCTTTTTTATTTTATACCTGTGGGTATTTAGCTTGCATGTATATCTGTACACCACATGCATAAGGTGTCCATGGAGGCCAAAAGAGAGCACTGGACCCTGAAACTGTAGTCACGGCCATTGGTGAGCTATCATGTGGGTGCTGGGAATCAAATGCAGGTCCTCTGGAAGGGTGACCACTCTTTGTAACCCCCTGAGCCACCTCTTCAGATCCCCATCTTATTGTATTTTGATCATTACAGGCACATTTAGGACAGTGTTTAAGTGAGAATTCTTCTGATACAAAATAATCAAAGAATGATTGGGCATCCCTTTATAAACATAGCTATGAAATTAAAAGAAAGTTGGAATCACTGCCTTGCTCAAATGGGTCTGTTTACTATGCTGTATTTTTACTGTAAGAAAAATAGTCTAGACAACATTGGCAAATTTTTCTGTACAAATTCTATAACATGAAATTCAGAACTTTCGTACAGTTGTTTTGTCTTCTGTGTCTTATTATAGAATGCAGGTTACCAAGCCAGTTATCCAGGTGATTTGGATTATGCAAACTACCTTTCGTTTTTGTGATTATCTTGGGACAGGAGCCATTTGTCATTTCATTTTCTCTTCTCACAAGGATGAGGGTGAGGGCGCTGGGGCTCAGCATTTCACAGGAGATCTCTCCTATGTGTGTGACCCATTGTGTGAGACTCTACTCATGCAAGTTTGTGTTTGTGGCAGACATGAGGAGGACTTGGTGGAAGCAGCAGCCAAGTAGCCTCCACCTCCAAGAGCATCCCCTATAGTGGTTACGACATGGGAGCCTAAGTTCTGATAGGCTGTCAGTAAAGCTGACACAGTGTTGGATTCTGAGGAAAACAGCCAAAGTCATTCATTCTCTGCTATATTGAGAAGTTTTATCAGTTAACTCAAGATAACTGCACTTTTTAAGCTACAAACCTGTACACATTTTGACCCAAAATGTCTTTCACTGGACAAGTGCTTCCAGCAGACTAAATCCCACTTAAACATCAAGAGCTAGCCCAAATCACACCTCCTCCTCTGTGAGGTTGAACTGTAAGGTCTGACTGACTTGCACCCCAAGAGAAAGGGATGAAAAGAGAACATTCCGGATGAGCAAAGTCTGATTCCTCATGCCAAACATTCCATGAGGCTGGAGGGCAACTCCCTGAGGTGGGATGCCACTTTGAGGACCTGATTAAATCCACAGAATCCATGCGAAAAAGCAGGTGCTGAAGCCTGTGCCTGTGGCGCCAGCACCGGGGAGACAGAGGAGAATCCTTAGGGTTTGCTAGCCAGTGAGTTCCAGATTAAATGAGAGACTATCTTAAAAATTAAAGTGGAAAGAAACTGAGAAAGAAAAACAGCCAACATCCGCGTCACAGGCCTCCTTGACCCCTACTCCCCAGAGTTCACATCCTTGACCCCTAGTCCCCAGGGTTCACATCCTTGACCCCTAGTCCCCAGGGTTCAAATCCTTGACCCCTAGTCCCCAGGGCTCACATCCTTGACCCCTAGTCCCCAGGGTTCACATCCTTGACCCCCTAGTCCCCAGGGTTCACATCCTTGACCCCTAGTCCCCAGGGTTCACTTCCTTGACCCCTAGTCCCCAGGGTTCACATCCTTGACCCCTAGTCCCCAGGGTTCAAATCCTTGACCCCTAGTCCCCAGGGTTCACTTCCTTGACCCCTAGTCCCCAGGGTTCACTTCCTTGACCCCTAGTCCCCAGGGTTCACATCCTTGACCCCCTAGTCCCCAGGGTTCACTTCCTTGACCCCTAGTCCCCAGGGTTCACACGCACTTACACTAATAGTAGAAAAGCTCCCTCTGAGCGTTCACGTGCTCTGGCTCCAAAAGGACAGGCAGCAAGTCCCTTATTCTTTGCACAAATGACTGTTTGAAGTGGTGTTGCTCATGACAGAAAACACTATTTGTTTTTTATGTATTTTACCCGACGAATACTTTGAGAGTCACTAGGGATCATGTTTCTGCTGGATGTGCATATGTTTGTGTCACCAACCTACCAAATACATGCGGCCTGAAATCTGCAAGGCTGACTAGTTTTGACTGATTTAGGATCTGTGAGACACCTGTTTGTCCCCTACAAGTAACTATTTGATAGATAAATGGATGTAACCTGCGTCGACTGTACAGGATCTAGCAGTTTTCAACTAAACAGAATCTAGTTTACCTTTTCATTCATTTGTGTTAGAGCAACAGGACTTTAAAATGAGAATTGTTACATAACTAAGAGTTTAACCTGTGCTATTTTGCACAGAGGAAAATGTCATCATTGTGTGTGTCACCTTAACAGTTTCCATTTGCTGTTGCAGCAGAGGTCTATAAGGCTAGGTCTCGCTATGGTTATCTGGTGTCAGTTGACCTGTTGTTTTCCTTACAGAAGCTTTGTTTTATGACTGAATGGAATGCTTCACTTGACACCAACAATCACTGGTTAAGTTCACTGAAAAGATGGTACAGAGAATAAGTAGGAAGTAGGAAAGCTGTTTCTATACAAATAACTCACCGTCCCGTGTGCATAGGGGTAACATATGAGCCACATGGCCATGTAGACAAGTTATAGGAATATACTGGCACTAAGTAAGGATGATTTTGCTGGAGCCAGAGAGATGGCTCAGATGCTAAGAATGTGTAGCTCTCTTACAAAGGACCTGAGTTAGGTTCTCAGCACCTATGTAAGACAGCTAAGCCCTCCTCCAAGTCCAGATCCATGAGGTCTAAAACCTTGCCCTTATGTACAGGACCTGCACTCACATGTACACACACACACACACACATAATAAAAAGTAAGTCTCATAAAGTAGACAATGTAGACATGAAAATACAGACATTTAAATTATTAGTTATGTTTTGCAGTGAAAAAATGCACTTTTTAGTTTAGTAGGAGCAAGATCTTGTTAAATATCAGAGAGTGGGGCTGAAGAGATGATGGCTCAGCAGTGAAAAGCACTAACTGCCCCTACAGAGGACCTGAGTTAGGTTCACATCACTCAGGGTACCTAGCAATGCCTGTCACTCCAGTTCCTGGGGCTTCCATGGCCTCTTCTGGCCTCTGGGGACACCTGAAAACACACGTACATGATGAAAATCTTTACAATTCCTTTTTAAAGTTAGAGAAATGACAGAAGGCAAAAGTGTGGTGTCACATGAACGCACACTCTCAGTTAAGTGAGGCAGGGGATGTAAGAAAGCTAGAGTCCTCAGAAGTGAAAAGCAAGTCGTCCAGTTAACACTAATATGCAGTTCGGAAAACCTACTTAAGTCCTCAGCGTCCTGGGCTTTGGCTTTATCTTTAATCTCTAAAACAGAAGACAGTTAACTATTTGAAGCAGATGAACTCTAAAGGCAGTTCTACTTGAAAAGTTTTAGTACCATCTTGAAAGACAGTTGCATGTATTCATATGGTCCACGCCTTCTGTGTTTCATCTAATATATATAATATGTATTATTGAGAGTGTGTTGTATTGTATATAGCCATTATAGCCACAGTATTCCCTAAGATCCAGGTGACATAGATAGATAGATAGATAGATAGATAGATAGATAGATAGATAGATAGACAGATAGATAGATAGACAGACAGATAGACAGACAGACAGATAAACAGACAGATATAGATATATAAATAAAGTAGTGTGTGTATCCTTATTTATATAACTTGCATATTGCATAAAATTCCTAGCAGTATCATAGAAGGAAGGTCATCCAAATTTTGAACACCATGGAAAATATTAGTGCTATTAACTTGACACAGTAAAGGACTAAAACCATGGTGCCATTTGGAGCCATGAAGGCTGTTAAGTATATAATAACATCAACATATGGAAGAAAAGCTCAAATATTTTAGTGGAGCAGATTAGGCATCCAGTCTTCAGCTAAAGGAATAAGGCCATTTTATGACTTGAAATACAATTATGAGTATTTCACCCAGGGACAGAGCTAATGAAGCCAAGGTCGCTGGTTCAATCCCCATGTGGGCCATTATCGTCCTCTCCTTCCCTTGTCGCAGAACTGCCACCCTCTGAACCTTTGACTTGCCACCTTTCACATTCATCCTGGGGTCACAGAGGAAATTGAGCAGGCAGTCTGGATGCACAGGCAACCCAGCCCCTCCCTTGCCTAGAAAAGTCTCAAAGGTCAAGCCCCAGTCATGTGATGTCATCCCAAAAGAGGCAAGGCAGATTATCACCGGATTGTTATTGTTGTTATTACTCTCTTATCCCACTGGTAGTGCCCTGTGCCACAGCCAGTTCAGAGGACGCCTTCAATCAGGCGGCCTGCATTTGAATCTCAGCTCTCCTGAGGAGTCCGGTGACTGGACAAGCTATTTAGTATATTTTCCTCACTTTCACAATCCATATACCACAATGGCACTTTATTGTCTAACTGTGAGGAGCGGGTGTTCTGGTACATGTAAATGTTGCCTCTCAGTTGCCTTGGTTCCCCCAGGCTAGTTAGCACCTGCTGAAAAGCGCACAGGCGAGCATCTTTCCAGTGTCCCTTCATTCAGGGTCTACCAGCACAAGGGCTACCCTATGGCAGTTCTCAGAGTTAAAGTCACCCAACAAGTTGTCTTAAAGGCCAGCCTCCCTCCAGAGGCCTCAGAGAGTAATTTTCTTTGCTTAGAACTTCTGGTGGTCCCAGAGTGCCTGTTTCTGTGAGACTATCATTCCTCTCCTTCCCCGCCCCCATCTTTATGTGCGTCATCTCCTCACCTGTGTCGGACTGCATCACACATTCTCTCTTTCCTCCTACAAAGATACCAGCCACTGTATTGCGAGTGCCCCCTAAGCCAGGTGACCTCATCTTAACTCATTCAATGTACAAATATTCTACAGTTTGGATGGGAGCACACTAGACTTGAGAATGTCTCTCTCCTTTTTGGGGGCGGAGGTGCGTGGGGCGGGTATGAGGCAATCCGTGAAAGGAGGAAATGGGAAAAGAGGAAAGAAGAGGGGGAGAGAGACAGTGGGAGGGAGGGAGGGAGGGAGGGAGGGAGGGAGGGAGGGAGGGAGTTAAGAGGAAAGGAAGAGTGGGCAAGCAAGCAATGATGGAACTTTAATGCTAGCTCTTGTTGAGAGAAATAAACCAATAAACGGCCCCCAAAACCCACCGGCTCATCACCCATGGCTACAGCTGCCAAGTAGTGTCCGTTTTATGTGACTGGGGCAGAACTCCAGGAAAATACCTTTGGGTCCTACGTTAGGAAAAAGAGAAAGCAAACAGAACTGCACGGGGTAGGGGAGGGTGGTAGGAAAATGTTCTAAAAATCCTGATGTAACTTTGATCAACCCATTCGGTGAAGTTCTTGGAAGTGGTGCTCTCCCCTTTGTACAGTGACAAGGAGGGGCTGTGATATATTGAGACAAATACTTTGGGCCCTGGATACCCTGGGAATGCATAGTGACCCCAGATTAGAAGAAATCTGAGCCAAAGTTATAATCTGAAGCAACTTATAACTCAGCATATCTAAGTGAGTCTCTCTGCCTGGATGGTTGTAAAGCCGGGGCCTGTTTTTGTCTATAAATGGCATTTTACTACTCAGGCCATTTTGAACCAAAAAGGTAAAGTCACTGGGCTCCTGCTTAAAAGAGCCAAAGAGAAGCCAAGCCAGGTGAGGTGGCCTATGCCTGTGATCCCAGCACTTGGGGAGACAGAGGTAGGCTGATCTACAAAGTGAGTCCAGAACAGGCAAGGTTACACAGAGAAATCTTGTCTCAAAACAAGAACAACAAAAAGAGCCAAAGAGATGAGTATTTAAGGGACAACTTCAGGAAGTTCCCATCACAGCACATGGCAAAGTGTTGATCCGTTTCCCCTGTTTTGACTCAAATCAACATGGACACACTGGGGCCCTGCACACTTCACTGTCACCAAGCTCTCAGAGGGACAATCCTGTGCACTCTGCTCACAGGTGAGGTTTTGTTTAAGCATGTATCTGCCAGCCAATGAGATTCCAGGCACAGGAAAGGGGGAGAGGAAGAGAGTGATGATGGAGTCTGATATCTGAAAATGGATGAGCTTTCCTAAAGAAGAGAATAAAACTCTCCCTAGTGTCGGGACAGGAAGCTGGCAGGCTGCCAGCCTTGTAATTACATCTTGAATTGAGCCATAATCCTCACTGCTTCTGAAAACAGTAAGAACGGGGAAACGAGAACCCACGTTTATTTTAAAGACTGATATTTGCTTACTGCTTCCAAATCGAATGCTTTCCTGACCCGGGTGGAGGCTGGAGAGTTAGGGAGATAGCGGCATGTTTTGTGTTAGAGGAAACAAAGCATTTCCTAGAAGGAAAAGGAAACTGAGCATTTTGTGGAAAGGAATTCTATATTTTGTGAGGGGAAAAAATTAAAGTGTTTTGTCTTCCATGGAACATAATTTATATGGGTTTTTTTTTTTTTGTTCGTTTGTTTGTTTAAACAAAACCTTCAGGTTTACAACGTATGAATATAAGCTCTTTGTACACAACAGCGTGGGATTTACACCAAGCCAAGGAGTGACAGTGACCACCTTAGCAGGCTTTCCGGAGAGAGGTGCTGCTGTCACCGCAAGCGTCCTTAACCACACAGCCATAGACGTGAGATGGGAGAAGCCAAGTAAGAAAGCTTTGTGTGTGTGTGTGTGTGTGTGTGTGTGTGTGTGTGTGTGTGTGTGTGTGTGTGTGTGTGTGCATGTGTGTGTGTGTGTGTATTTGTTTCCCCTCTGGGTACTAGCTCTTGTTACTTTTCTGCTGATGTGATGGAACACATGGCGGAAGCAAGTTAAAGACGGAGGGAGCCACATGGGTTGATGGTTCTAGAGGATTAAAGCCCACCATGCCTAGGAGGCATACCAGCAAGCAGCATGGTGGTGACTGACTTCTCCAGCAAGGCCACACCCATAAACCTCCCCAAAGAGTGTCACCGCCCGACACCAAGTATCCCAATGTCTGGGAGTGTGGGAGTGCATTTCTCATTCGAACCATACAGCATGGTGCGCTAAGAATGAGGATGTCAAGGTGCCTAAGCTGTTCATGTGCGCTCATGTTCACATATGCAGATGTGTTTATGTCCACGTGTACATGGGCAAGCGTGTGTGGATACCAGAGATCAGCCGAAGGTGGTGGCCCTCAAGCGACTTGTTCTTTCATTGTTCTTGAGCTCATGGTTTTCCTAGCAAGCCTCAGGGATACGTCTGCCTCTGTTTCCCCAGTACACAAGCAGATGCCACCGATGCCCAGCGTTTTTATGTAGGCTCTGGAGCTTTCAACACCATCTTCCCAGGCCTGTGTTGTTTGTTGTTCTTAATTGACAAATGCCTCCTTACTTCTCCCTGGACAAGTGTCCTGCTCCTGTGATCACTTAGGATGGAAATAGTCCGTTCACATCGGCGTGGAGACTGGATAGCAGAAGAGTCTAAGTGTCTGCTTACTAACTGGACATTGTACGGGAATGTGACCCTTCTGGGGCTCCCACAGTGTGGCATGCTTAGTGCCAGTGTTGGCTGGTGATGGAATCCCATCTCTACACACTGTGGCTGGATTAAGGATCTCACATTGGCTTGATAGAACACTTCTTGACTTTTGAACGAGCACACAGATGAATCCGTGGCTCTTTACAACTTTGGAAACCACGGTGAATGAGATCTCAGCTACCCAACAGTATAGCATTTAGCTTCTAATCTGCCCATGCGTGGTGCCTCATAAGAACAACCAGAAAACAAGTCCTGAGTCTGTCATGGAAATATTTATACTATGTTTGCAGACATGCCTTAAGATCTGACAAATGACTGAATCAAAACGTGTTGCTATTTTCACTAAATACTCAGAAGTATCTGACTTGTACAGGTTTGATTAAAAGGTTTTGATTTATAATCGCTCACCAGAACAATTATCTACTATTATACAAAAAGATGAATATAACAATGGCAACCATTAGCACAATTTGAGTCCTCCAGACTGGAGTCTGTCACAGCCTAGAAGGACCTGAGTGTGTCTGTATAAACTCTATAGCCATGATTCATTAGGAGCAGGTTTTGATGTCATCAACTGTAAACCAGACCAGTGTCAGTCACTCTTCCATCATTATGAAAAAATAGCCAACAGAAATTCATGTAAATGGAAGGAAAGAGTATATCAACTCAGCTTTGGTGTCTGGGTCCATGGTCACTTACTTTCGGAGTTTTGAGGCCTGTGGTGAGGCAGCACACAAGACAGGTGTGTATCCTAGCAGCTTTAAAGTAAAAGAAAGAGGCCACACTTCAATATTCATCTCAGCAGCATGTTCCAGCCAGCTAACCTCCCCCGGGTACCAGCTCCTAAAAGTTCATCACCTCCCAACACTGTAAGAGGCTGAGAACCAAGGCCAGGGTGTGTGGTCCCAATAACGTTTTGTATAGGGACATACATTGTGCTTATCTAAAGCTCTCACCAAATAATTTATAAAAAATAAAAACAGGGGTTTTGTAAGGTTGATGCTTTTTAATGATCTTTGGTATTTCTCTTAGAATAATTTGAACCATTTTAGTGGAAAACCTTAAGTAACTTAATTGATCTTAGGATTTTGTTCTGTCACATCTGCAGGAAAAATAGGTTTTAGCTGAAGTTGAATTTATTTGTGACTGTGTGTGTGTGTGTGTGTGTCTGTCTGTCTGTGTGTGTGTGTGTCTGTGTGTCTGTGTCTGTGTTATCACCCATTCCACTCCACCTTGCCCACCAATTTATCTCAAGAGCTTTCCCGTAAAATTAGCATGTGCGCGCGCGCGCGCGCGCACACACACACACACACACACACACACACACCATGTGTATTTAAACACTAAAGTGAAGATTTGGCTGCTGTGCTCCCACTCAAGTACATCCTCTGTGATATCACTGCGTTCCTGAAGTCGGCGTGCTTATAGAAGCTGACAAACCTAATAGATCTGAAGCAGCCCGCTGAAGTTTCATTACCTCAGTAATCAGAACCCCTGACCTTCGGGATGTAGGTAATGCAATCTGCTGTGATTTCCATTCATACCTCGGAAAGTTTTTCAGATAACGCTTTGTGAGCACAAAGGTGAACTCGGAGAAAGGGTTGGCTGTGAAAAGCCGACTGCAGGGTCCTGTCCCTCTTTGCGCAACTGCCATCTTAGGTAAATTAACAAGCCACTGCCCTGTGAAGAGCTGCCTATTTTCTCAACTGTAATTTTAATGATGTTTTCTTGCTACATAGAAAAAAAATTGGCACATGCCTACTAAGCTGCACAGTACAAAGTTGTAATTTAGCACATCTTGGAGTTGAGAATCTTAGAAATAAATTTGTACATCTTTCTATGCTAAATATCATCTTTCAAAAAATCATGAAATAAATAAATATAGGTGGGTATATGTATACATGCATGTATGTGCACACACATACACACACGTATGAATATATGTATATTCACTCATTCTGGGCTGGGACATGGCTCAGCCTGTAGTCCCAGCACACCTATGGCATAATAAGAGTCAGGCATAGGAGACTCAATAGCTAGTCCAGCACAGCTCATCTGCTAAACACAGCAGTTGACAAGAGACTGTGTCTCAAAGTAGAAAGTGAGCATCAATACATGAGGCTGTCCTCTGACCTCTGTGAACTCCCTCTGACCCCATGCATGACCTTTGACCTTTATGCATGCACCATAGTATGTATACACTCAAACACACACACCTGCACATGCACACACATCATACACGAAGAAAATTATAACAAGAGGCTTGATTTTTTTTTCCTCTGCTGCGATTTGTACAAATGCATTTCATTTTAATGGCAAAATGTTCCTGGTAAATTTTTAGCCGTCACACATTGACAATGAAAAGCCATTTGATATATTTTTTTTAAACTGAGATGTAGACAATAAAGCAGTGATTTCTATTCATACCTTGGAATTATTTCAGATAATTCTTTGTGAGCACAAAGGTTAACTCGGAGAAGGGTCAATACACTCATTTGAATCACTACTTGACAGTGTGCCTGCTTCCATCACGTGTGTTTGTAATGTGATGTAAAAATATCTCTGTATGCTTTCAAGCTTGTTTCAGGGGTAGAGAAATGCAAGCTTGCTTTCTCTCTTCCATGTCTAAACCATTAGGAGAAAGAAAATAATAGTGTTTTGTTTACCCATCAGAAGATTTCACCTAAAGACAATCATCTCTACATTAATTTTAAAGATTTATTTTTGTTATTTTAATTTAGTGTGTGCTTATAGTTAGTAATATCTTTTACTGTTTTCTATCTATTTCAATTTTGCATATAATAAGGAATTAATGCATTAATTTTTCCTTACTTATCATGACTCTCAATATTTTCTTTATAAATAATTTTCATTGCTATACACAACTATTACATAATATTACACACAACTCTTCTCAAAATGGTGCCAGCACTTAGCATCAGCCTTTAAATTCCCCCAATCCTAAATTTTCAGTTCCCCTTTTTTTCCTCTGCACGATGAATCCAGAGGGCTGTATTCTGAACACCCACTTGCTTATTTTACTATTATTGTTATGATTGTGTGTGCATGGGGGAGTGTGTGTGTGTGTGCAGGCGTGTGTGTGTACATGTACATGTGCCTGCCTTTGTGTGTGTGCATGTCTGAGTTCTCGATGAGGTCAGAAGGGGAACTACTTGAGGAAGCTGACTTACTCTACCACAGCTTGCAGGCATTGAGTTCAGGTAGTCAGGCTGCATAGCCAGCGCTTTCCTCTCCGAGACACCTCATTGAATTATCGTAAAGTTTTTAAATGTAACTGTGTGTTAATTTTTCACTATGTAACATAGTATTTCTGTCATATTTTCCTCAAAACATGCTGGTCTCATTCTATTACCAGCAAACATGGACACAGCAATACATAAGTAAGAGAGTGGCATGTCCCACTGAATTGTGACACGCCCTCCAAATTGGAACATTTGCTTTAGGAATGAGGGGAAACCCATCAGCCTTGCGGGGGAGGGTTAATAGAAGGTCATGTGCTTTGGGTGATTGGAAGGTTCTGGAGGGCCCTCCCAACAGTGCAGCAGGAATAAACAGTTGCTGGGTGTGGGGATGCTGGCCAGATAAACTGGGAAAGAAAAGACATAGTCAGGTGGTGGTTCTGCCTGCAAGCTATGAGGACAGCCCCAGGGGTGCTGGCTTTGGTATCCATCATCCATCCTGGGTAGGGTTTCCATCAATGCAGCTGCGTTTGAATTACCCACAATCCTTATCAGTTACCCCTCTGCCCTACTCCTATCAGTGACCCAGAAGATGAAAGCAGTGGTTCACCAAACCAAGCCTTCAAACAGTCCAGACTTCGGTATGTGGTCTGTGGTGAGTTCCCTTTCTGGGGTGCATAGAAGCGTATGTATGAGTCTCCCCAGGAAGTCTGTCACATAAGCATTTGGAAGCACCTCATTAATGTCATAAAGGTTTAACTTTCAGATTAGCCTAATTAATTAAGGTATCAAATCACACAAACTTGACCTGTAGCACATCTTACATACTCTGGAATGGCTATAGATTAGTGAGTAACATTCCCATCAGCCAGTGAGAAGTATTTCTATTGAGAAGAAACTTTCTCCTAGACAACGCACCCGGCTTCGCTGGCTGTGACCTATATTATCATTTAGGGAATATGAAAGGCTGTAGGTACAGTTGGTGACTTCAGAGAGATGACACTCCTCAGTCTCCAGGGTCTTCTGACACAAACCCTTCCAGCCACACCTGCACACCCATCATTTTAAAATACTGCTAGAGATAAAACAAAAGTAGAATCATTGTTAGGGGAAAGTCAAAACTAAAACTTGCCATTTATGCATGAACCCCAAGATGTCAATGTAAAGGAGTCTGTACAAAAGTCCTCCGCAGTGTGTAACTTTATGTTGCACATATATTTGTAAATAGTTATATTGATATTTTGAAGGTTAGTTGAATAACTATAAATAGCATAATTAGAATATTTAAAAGAAAATGTAAAGTGTATGTTCCTCAATATGACTGCTCTATTGATTATAGAGTGAAGAGAAAAATAAAATTGTCTAAAAATAAAATAAAATCTAACTACCAGTTTACCACAAATAAGGTACCAGAATATTTTATAAAGCTGAATCTCCACCACCTTGCCTCTACCTCAGCCTAGAAATAGTTTAAGAAAGAATTTATTCTGCCTTATCTACCTGCCACAAAAACAACAGTCTATGTTTTCTGTTAATAGCTTTTCAAGATCTACAAGGCGATGTGGAATATTACACACTGTTTTGGAATTCTGAGACCTCAGACGAATCTCTGAAATTCTTCCCCGATGCAGACTCTTCTGTCATCCGCCACTTAGCTCCCAACACAGAGTATCAGATCTTTCTCTACGTTTTCAATGGGGTTCATGGAATCAACAGCACAGCAGTGCGTGTGACCACGTGTCCTGAGGGTGAGTAAAGATTTCAAGAGGTTCTTGACTTCAGTGGTGCCAGTGCTATTGATTAATCCTTCCTGGAGCCAATGTCAGTCATTCCTCCTTTATAAAACTTCCTGGTGCTGAAAAGGAAGAGGGTATGTATCAAGATGCTTACGTGCTTCTTGTTGTCAAGTGATTGCAGAATAGGCCTGTCCCCTTAAAGCAGCAGCGTGGAGCTGTGCGAACCAGCCATCAGCCTGGTTTTTGCTTGTTGGTTTCAGTGCAGGCTTAGTTGGGAGCCAGTTCACATCAATAAAAGGTGGCATTTAGGAACATTTTTTTTTTCTAACATAAGCCCTCAAAAGCATTGCGCTTTTCAAAATGACACCCAAGCTCAGAGAAAGCCCTCCCCGAGTCACCAAGACACAGTAGGTGGAAGTTCAGAAGAATTGCATATGTCTCGGTTTCTAAGCCAGTTAGCGAGGGAAAGGAAGCCAGAGAATCAACTTGTGAGTCGGAAATGAGTCTGGAATGGTCTTTCTAATCTTTCTGGCTTTATATGGTCTCATTATAAACATTATAATATCGTTACCTCCCAAGCAAGTGTTCCAGGCCATTAGCAGAACTCTTTAAGGTTGGAACCATTTCCCTCTGTGGTGCCAAAGGTCGGCACCTTTTGTTTATAAAATAGGATGAATCACAGGGACCATTTTTCAACTAGTTAAGATGAGTTCTTATGATAAAAATAGGCCCTTGCATAGTTATTTCTGACATGCTTGAATAATTGTGTAATTTAACGCTAAGCAAGATTTTTTTCCTAATGTAAGATTTCATCATTACCTATGGTAATCAACACTCAAAATCATTTACATAATGACAATATTGCATTATTGCTTCATATTGCTTGAGTTACAAGCTAGTAACAGCAAATGATTTTTCACATTCCAGCAGCCTCAGTGTATTTGAATTTTATTTTATTTTATTTGGCTTAAGGAGCAAATCTACCCCCCCGCCACACACACACACACCACTGCAAAAGATATAAAGTGAAAGGTTGAAAAAAGACAAATAATAGAGATGTGTTAGAGGTGCAGGCGGGTGAGTAATTTGTCATTTGTATCCCACTGGTCACATTGCACTGAAGATCAGCACTATGCTGGTGGCATGAAGGCTTTCACCGCCGATTCTTGTGGCTTCTAACTGAGAGTATAATAAGCCAATTTGCAGAGGACTTCAGACTGTGGTAACTTCATCACGGGGAAGCGGGTGAGCAAGGGGCCCTGCACTAAGCCTCGGAGTCAATCTGCGTGCTTTTGCGGAGACAGCTGGCGCCTATTCAGTTTCTTCCTTTAATTCTAGAGCCTCAGGGCATGCTTCCTCCAGAGGTTGTCCTCCTCAACAGTACAGCTGTACATGTCATCTGGACGTCTCCTTCAAAGCCAGACGGCACTGTTGCCACGTCTTCTCTCTATGTAAATAATAAGCTCTACAAGGCTGGAATGGATGTGCCGGGATCGTTTATTCTAGAAGGTCTCTCTCCCTTCACTGCCTATGACATTCAGGTCAGAGCGTTGTTTTCTTTCTTTTTGGATGGATAAGCTCGTGGATATGTTAAATAAAACATGCCAAGCAGAGCACTGTCTCTGAGTGGAGGGCCTCTGTCCTGGTTACAGACTATTGGTTATTTGTTGGGGAAGGGAAGAGAGAAGGAGGAAATTGACCAGAATGAAGGAAAGCTGTCTGCCCTGAGGAGTTCTCAGACTTGAATCCCCTGAGAAGGGCTCTTGGCGAAGATGGGGCTGGGGCTGATGAGGGAGATGACAAAATGCCTGTCAATGAAATGAAGTTAATTAAGTCATCACCAAAAAAGTCTTTCCCTTTGCATTCTTTCTTGACATAGAGATTTTTCTCTGCTTCATTTTTTCCCTGCCACGTACTCAGGGAAGAAGCACCCCTCGCTGTGTGTCGGTTGCCCATCGCCAGGGCGTGGCACGGAGAGTGTGAAATAGCCTGTCCTCTACTGGAATCCCTGATCATGAATGCAACAAGAAAACATAAAATACAGCAAATAAGATAATGCCCCAGGACAGGCAAGCTCCTCAGAGAAGCCCTGTCTTGGAAAACAAACAAACAAACAAACAATCCTTACCCCACCACCACCAAAAAAAAAAAAAAAAAAAAAAGCACCAAAGGACATGCTAGGCTCCACAGAGAAGCCCTGTCTCGGAAAACAAGCAAACAAACAAACAACCTCCACCCCACCCGACCCCCAAAAACAGCAAAGGGCTGTTCCTGAGGGCAGGAAGGAGCAACTCTAGGCATCATGAAGCCCACACTCTGTAGCCTTGCCTATGTGACCTGGCTGCATTTAAGCATTCTGTCCTTGGGAACTGGAAGGGTCTCTATGCCCACGCCTCCTTCCCTAGCAGAATATTTATGCACTTACACTACATGGCAGATTTTATCTCAGAATTCAGAGAGTGTATGGTCTATGTGAAACCCCTGGGCCTCTTCAGGGTCTCCTGAGTCTGAGCCAGGGGCAATGACGGAGCCCTAATGCGTGTGAGATACAAAGCCATCCTGGAGGACCTGAAAATCGTGTATGAATGTCAGATACACAGGACAACAAGGCCAAGGGAGCATGTGGGTGACGAAAATATCCCAGAAGTTCAGCATTTATACAGAATGCTGCAATTCAGTTAATGTTTAAATACTCTACGGAACTTCTAAAATTCATGAGCATTTCATGAATAATTTCAAAAAGGCACTAAATCCAGGAATTTTATTTGACTCCAGACACATTTTGCCAATAGTGCTGTGTCTGCCCATGTCACATGTCATTTTTTCCATTTTTTTCCACATCTGAGCGGGAAGCACAACTATTTGGCTACAATCCTCCAGCCATCACTACCAGGACCACAGGCTTAGTTTCATTCATAAGCAACCGAAAGAAACAATAGATGCAAAAATAAACCTCGAGTTGTTTGTTTGTTTTTTTGTTTTTTTTTTTTGTTTTGTTTTGTTTTTTCTTTGTACTCCGATTTCCAACAACCTGTGTGAGTTACATGAGCATGGCATGTGTGGACTGATGTTTGCAGTCACACTCCTTAGGAAGAGTGCACACACGTGTAAGTAGACTACATGTGGGTCACTTCATAAAACTATGAAATTACAGCTTTGTGACGAGAGAGCACAGGGTGGCGATGGAGGCTGTGCTGTGAGGTCGTCTTTGGGTCCCTGCTGAAGGTCAGAGCTGAGCTCCGAGCAGGAAGCAGGATCCATTGCCTTGTAAGATCTGAGAGTTTGGAGCTGTACAGGGGGCTTGGCGGCTAAGAGCATGCTGTCATCACGTGACATGCAAATGTGCTGAAATGCATATCTTACTCTACAAATCTGAACAACCATTTTGTATCCAGAAGACATTAAAAAAATTACTTGGTCAAGAACACATGAGGAATATGTTGTGCATATTGAATACATAATGAATTTGACTCAGTTTCTTGGATTGCTCTAATTATGCACCAGAGTCTGATATCTTCCAATATGCATAAAATTGCTGTCATTAATTCTATCACATTGTATCTTAATATAATCTACCTTAAAGTTATTCCTTATTTGTACTTAATCATAGTGGAGGATCGTGATAAAGTTTGTCTATTAAGCATAACAACAAAAGGCAGTGTTACATACCTGTTACACTGTAGTAAATACATGCCCAGTTCCTGTTTAGATACTGCACTGCTGGGAACAAAACAATGTCTATTAAATATAGTGAAAATCTCACCTACCGTGCTCCAAGTTCTGATCTAAAGAATCGAGGGTTGATTTGCTTAAAACTACAGCACCAAAATTTAAGGACCATCAGTACATAGCATTCTTTTACCTCTGTATACAAGATATTGATTGTCAATTAGCATGAGGAAAAAGTATGGTTTGGCGCTAGAAAGATGGCTTAGTATTTAAGAGCACTCGGTGCTCTTGTAGAAGACTCAGATCCCATTTCTAGCTCCCACATCAAGTGGCTTACAACTACCCATAACTCTGGTTCCAAGGGATATGGCACCCCCTGCTGGCCTCTGTGGGAACCTACAAAGACATGTTCACTCAGACAGGAACATTTCTTAAAGTAAATGAATCTTTTTTTTGTTTTTGGTTTTTTTGTTTTTTTGTTTTTCGAGACAGGGTTTCTCTGTGTAGCCCTGGCTGTCCTGGACTCACTTTGTAGACCAGGCTGGCCTCGAACTCACAGCGATCCGCCTGCCTCTGCCTCCCGAATGCTGGGATTAAAGGCGTGCGCCACCACGCCCGGCTATAAGTAAATGAATCTTTAAAGAAAAGAAATAGAGTTGCGTTTAACCTTTACGTGAGAGCAGAATAGCGCTCCGTGTGGCGGCTGCTGCCCCAGCTCTCTCCTGTGCATCCACTCTTCCTCCTCCCAGCTACCAGCTATACTCCTTTTGGGTTACTCATGTCTGCTGGGCCCTATTTCCACCCCTAACTTCTTCCACCCTCTCAGTTTTTATTCTAACTAGGTGGCAGTTTTCTGCTGTGATTAAGGGGACAATACCACTGCAGCTGGAACAAATTGATATAAAATACCTCAGCCATATTGGGAACTTTCCCCAGGCTTCATTTTTCTCCCATTAGATATTAGCATTTAGGCGATTTGTTGTAAAGTGTCAAGGCTTCCAGGAGGTGTGATTATAGATCAGGAAGTCAGTGTGCATGGATAGCCTATTAGGCTTGTGAAGCACCACCTGAGCGGCTCCCACTCTTTGACTGGTCTGGGTAGATTAATAAGCCCTTCTCTTTGTGAGTGGTCAGAACCCGAGACCAAACATTACCATGCTAATCACTAAGTCAACCGATTCTGTATTCTGTTCGGAGCTCATGCCACTGGACTCAATTCACAAAATAAATAAATAAATGTTTACTAGGCCCCGTGAGGTTATAAAAGACTTGAAGAGACTCACATGGAGAAAGGGAAGGTAGATTCAGGGTAATATTGGTCTATTTTGAAGATGAGTAAGTATATTCCTTTCCAACCTAATCTTTGCAGGTGGAAGTCTGTACAAAAGGTGCCTGCGTGAAAAGCAATGGAACCCAAGTCAGCACTGCGGAAGATACTCCAAGTGACATTTCAATACCTATAATCCGTAATATTACTTCAAGGTACCTAGCTTTTTATCAGTCAATCTAAACAACTTTGATCATAAGAAATGGAAGCAACTATCAAAGAAATCAGTTTAGCCAGGAAGGTCTTACTTGACGGCTGCTGTAAGCGTGGGTACATATCACATTTCTTACATTTCCCCTGTGCATATCTACCCTGCATATCAGAACACTGAAAGCTGCTTTCCTGGTTGCATATCCCTTTCCTAGTCACCTATTAACGGATACTTGAATGTAAGAGAGCCTCTTTATTTAAATCTGTCCTTTAATGAATGCTGTTGTGAAGCAAAATGTGATTTTAATTGGAATGACCACTTAATGACTGAATTCCTTATAAAATACTTGATTTATCTATTTTAGATTGCCCTAAAGCTAAAAGTATATCTCACATAAGTAGAGCAAATAGAATTTAGATAGTTGTTTTAAAAATTATATCAGAGTCTCATTAGAATCATCTTCTTTAGTCTTTTCTTGCTGAGAAATTACCAGAGGTTGGAAGTGAGTCCTTTAACAATTCAGAGTTGGGATGTGAGACGTGGCTCTGTGAGTTCAAGTCCAGCCCAGTCTACAGAGCAAGTTCAAGGAGAGCCAGGGCTGCATAGTGAGACCCTGACGTAACAAACAAACTTAAAAACAGTAGTTAAGTGCTTGCTTCGGCAGCTCATGTATTAAAATTATAATGATACAGAGACTATTAGCATGGCCCCTGAACAAGGATGAGACTCAGAAATAATAATGATGATGATGATAACAATAATAACAATCATAAAATATTGCACTATTAACAGTAATAAAATTTAATGTCCTTTGCAAGCATAGAGGTGAAATTATAGCTGACCCTTCTGTCCTATGTGAGACTGAGGAAAGAAATGTGTGTGGTCCCTTGTCATACTTAGATCCTAACAAGGTGAATCACCTTTCACCTAAACCATGTGCACAAACACACAAGGACTGACTCCATCCACCATGGTGTGTTTCCATTCTGATAGGTTCAGCCATGGCATATTGATGTTTCTGGGGTTTGTTTTGTTTTGTTTTAATTTGGGGGGGGTTGCCATCAGTATAAAAATAGATATATTGAATTTAGCAAATAGTAACTATAACAATTAGCAGGCAAAAGTAGCTGGACGTTAGCTGTTCATGTCAAAAAGTGTGTTTTCAAACAAGCAAACCATAGATTCTCACCTAACTTTGGATGTTCTGATTAGCACAATCCTTTCAGGAGACTTTTGCCATGCACACCGGGAACAGGTGCTTGCTGTGTAAAGGAAAGATGGGCAAGTTAATTGAGCATAAGAGACTTTTATCTACTTTTTTAATCAAACATATGTGTGGTTCAAAAACAATCCCAAGGAGAAGATACCGTTTTAAATTTGCACAGTTCCATCTTGTAGTGGGGGGTGGGAAATTAAATAAATGTTTGCAAAATCCATGAAATCACTGTCGATATTGACGATGTGCAAGACAATCATAAAGAGGAAAAATTCCATGCTCCAGTGAGGATTCTAAGGGATAAGAGGAATCCTGGGGGATAGAACCCTGCACCCTTGCACCTTGCCCATGGTGAGAAGTTAATGGAAGACCAGTTGTATGAGCACTGCATTACAAGAAGGAACAAAGCAGGCACCAGCACAAGCCAGATCTTGGAAACAACAAATTGTTTTGTTTTGTTTTTTAGATTTATTTATTTATTAAGTATACAATGTTCTGCCTTCACGCCAGAAGAGGGCACCAGATCTCATTCTATATGGCTGTGAGCCACCATGTGGTGGCTGGGAATTGAACTCAGGACCTTTGGAAGAGCAGCCAGTGCTCTTAACCTCTGAGCCATCTCTCCAGCCCCAACAAATTGTTTATAATGGCTAGTAACGTAATGGTCAGAGGGCAGAAAGGGGGATGTGAAAGAAGCTTATTTTCCTGCTGGGAATCTGGGAATATAGAAACATGAGACACCATGGAGAGGTAGGGATGTGGAGTAAAGATCAGAGATAAACATAGATAAAAACCCTCAAAACAAAGTGATTGGTACCAAGGTCCCCTCCCTCCACATACGTACCCAAGTGTTTCTCTTCTCCCGTGCAGTCCAGCCATTTATTCTCTAGGGAAACTCAGTGGTGTATATTAAGAGTTACAGACTCTAGGCACAGAGCGGCAGAGATGATGGACAGAGGCAAAAATCAATGATAAGTGAGATGGCTACAACCTGAACACAGAACCTTCAGCTGCTTTCTCTGGCTTTGCTCTCTAAATCAAGAAATGCCTCCTTATAAGAAACTGCTAATTTTTATCTAAAAAAACAATGAAGCATATAATTTAAAATATTTCCATATAGTAGAATATGGTATCCTCCAAAAGAAATAGATAATAGTTTGCGCTTCAAGTACCCAGTGGGGAAGTAGGCAGATCAGTCTGTGAAATTTCTGAAGCTTTGCAACCCCTGAAGCTTCTGAACATTTGCAACCCCAAAGCCCACCCCCAGTAACACGCTTCCTCCAACAAGCCCACACCTGGAAGGCAATCCCTGTCAAGTATGCCACGCTCTAATGACAAGGATTCAAATCTGTGAGCCTATGGGGGACATTACTAGTCAACCTCCGTACCTAGGCAGACCTTCAATTCCTGCTCATCCTGTCTCGGCCTCCCAAGTCTTAGGATTACAGGTATGAGTCACCCTGCTAGGCCAGAATGGCGCATCTTCTCAATTCACCTAATTGTGTCTTTTACAAAACAAAAGATTTAAATTTCAGTGGAGTTGGCTTTGCCTTTTCTTTCTAGTTTGGCTTACTTTACTGGAGCTTGGGAGCTTCTCCAGTACTTAGGGAGTTCAAGACCATCTTGTCTGTGTGAGATTCTGGCTCAAGAGGAAAAAACAAAAATTCCTAAAATACAAATTATATTCCTTCTATCTTCCTTCTCCTAGAATAGTTTTCTGTTTATATCTTCAATTTACATCTGTGCTAATTAAAACTGGTGTGTGGGACAAGGTAGTGTTATTTTTATTTTCTGTTATCTTTTTCATAAGTGGTTTTCTTTGCTCCAATACAATGTCTTACTGTTAGTAATCAGGCAGCGATATAGCCACCCCTAAAGGCCCTGATGACGGTAGGAAAAAGCAGGCAACATCAAAGCCACTCCAGAAGCATGTCACCACAAACACGTCACCCCCACCCCCCGCCAGCAGGACTCGGGCCCCCTAAGCCACATGCGATGCGCACCCCCAACCCCACCACGCCACCCCCCAACCCCTATCCCCACCCTGCGCATGCATATGTACTTTCTGCGCATGCGCTAGGCAGCATATAAAGGGAACGGACCATCTTCTGTTCTCTCTCTTTCTCCTGTGTCTCCAGAGACTCTCTGTGTATTCCCTTAATACACCTCTTAAGTGGGTATGCTGTGTGGCGTGATTTTCATTCCTCCATAGAGCTCTGCCATTCATATCCTAACACTTACAGTGAGCGTTATTTCTGTTGAATATTTTATATGGCTGTGAAAAGTGAATATAAATACATCTCATAGGGCGCTTTTGAATCGTCTATTGAGTTTATCAATATGATGTCTATCTGCTCACCAACATCACGTAGTGCTGATTGCTACAGCCTCGTAGTGACCTAGGAACACATGCAACCTGACTCTGCTCTTTCTTGTTTTTGAAGCTTGTTTTAGATTTTCGTTTACCCTGCCTTTCCAAATAGGTTCTGGAAACAGTTTCTAATGTCTACAAACATTTCTGTGGTTTTAATTGCGACTGCATTGAATCTGTGAGTCACTTGGAGGAGCATCTCCGCCTCAATAATATTTAACCTTTCAAGTGTTGGGCACAATGAATTGCTTATGTGTTTATCTCACCAGCATCCGACAGAACTCAGTACAGAGTAGCGAGGGTATTTCATTAGATTTGCACCTAGCTGTTCCCTTTCAGGGGCATCATTATTAATGTTCTTTTAAGCAAATTAAAATTGAATTGTTTGTTATTGGCATGCAGAAACGCCATTGATTTTGATATAATAAAACTGTGTTCAGCAACCTTACTAAATTCATTATTAATCTTTGGCATGGTATTACAGATGCCTGAGTTCTATGCGGATCTTAAAACGGAGCTTGAGGACGCGGTCAACACTTTACCGTAAGGAGTGGTGTTTGTCACCTGTGACGTTCAGAGAGAAATTTTTTAATCAGGCTGAGGAACTATCGTCTTTTAGTCTTCACTTTCTGAGAGTTATCTAGTATAAATATGTGTGATAGTGTGACATATATTTTCCCACCTTTTACATGTTTGGATAGTTAATTATGTGTTAATTTGGAACACATAAGCCAGTCTGCTCTCTCAGGGCAAGCCTGCGTGGCTGTGATGTGTGCTTTGCTCTCTGCACTCTAGTCAGCTGCAGATGTTTCTGCGTCTGCTCTTAGAACTGGTCCAACTGCCCCTTTTTGCCTGGCAGTGCCTTTACCTCATTTGATTGCCATGCTGACTCTGTCCACATAGAGAGCGTTGAGCTATTCCTTTATTTTGTAGGGAAATTTCATAAAATACTATTATATACTTCTTAAATGTTAGTGGAATTCACCAGTGAAATCCACTTTTGCCTGGAGTTTTCCTTGGAGAAAACCCTTTATCTTGGAATGCAATTTGCAATTGTCCTAGCCGTTTCTTTTTAACTGAACTTTTTATTTAAAAAAAAAAAAAAAACCTTTAATATGCAAAGAGTTGGTCCATTTCAAACAATATGTCAGCTTTAAAGAGCAGAACACTGCTTACAGTATATATTTATTGATTCTTTCCTTCCATGGTAGAACCGACTTAGAGATTTTTAACTTAGTACCTCTTGGTTTCATGGTTTTTCATTAGTTCTTTGAGAGTTTCATTCAATGTGTTATTTTTATCATATTCAACCCCCTCCACAAAGTCTTCCCAGATTTCACCTGCTTCGCTACCCACCCATCTTTGTGTCCAAGCGGTGCTACGCCTATGCATTCAGTAGTGTGACTGTGGTTGGCCTACCAGAGGCTGCGCCCTTTAAGAAAACAGATCCTTCCTCTCCTAGCAGCTGTCTTTTGCCAACAGTTCCTCAGCTAGAGGGGGGACCTCATGCTTCCTTCTTCATGCTGGAAACTTATCTGACTTGAGCTTGCACAGGCCTTATGCTTGCCAGCACAACCACTGCACATCCGTATGTGTAACTACCTTTTCCAGCCACTGCCTCTGGCTCTTAGGTCTTTCCAACCCCTCTGCCCCAGTGGTCCTTAAGCCTTGGGAAGGGATAGATTTGTGGAGAGAGGTAATACAGATGTCTCAGAACTGAGTACTCCATGGTCTCCTCTCCTCTGCAGCTTGACAAAGTGTGGTTTCTGTGCTGACCACAATCTCCACTACACTATGTCGTATCTTTATAGGTTTCCTACTGGAAGCAAGCTTACTGGTTCGATGTAATTCCTATCAAAATTCCAACACGATTCTGAACAGAAATTAAAAAGATGATCTTAAATTTCTTTTTTGGAAAAACAAAAAACAAGGGTAGCCCAAACAACCCTGAACAACTAAAAAAGGAAAACACTGCTGGAGGCAGCAACATTTCACTTTACACTACAGAACTAATAGTAATGAAAGAGAAAAAGAAAAGCATGGTATCTGGCTTATAAAACAGACCCATCCATGGACCAAAGAAATAAAATCGAGGAACCATATGTGAGTACATGAGCCTATTAGCAACTGATTTTTGATGAAGACACCAAGAAGACAAAATGATGTCTTCAACAAAGGACACTATTCCAATTGGAGATAAATGTAGAATAAGGACAGTGGATCCTTATCTCTCACCTTGCACAAAACTCCAAATGGACCAAGGACCTTAACGTAAGATGCAATACTCCGAATTTGATAGAGGGAGAAAGTAGGGAATATGCTTAAACTCGGCGGCACAGGAAAGAACTTTCTGAGCAAGATCTCTCTACAGTTAAGGCATTTAGAGCAACAGCTGACAGTTGTTCTAACTGTGCGAAAAGTACAGTTCATTTGTTCTGCAGAGAGCACCAGCCAAGTGCAGAGGCAGCCTAGAGCATGAGGAAGAATTTTTATTGATTGTTAAATATATTATTTTCTGTTTGCTACTCCAGATAATTCTGCTCAACTGTTTTTTTTTTTTTTTTTTCTTCTTGCTTTCCTGCCTGTTTCCTCAAAGAGAGTAGCCTACTTTGTTGGTATGAGATGAAACAGAGACGGTTGCTTTGGGTTTCCCTCTGACCTCTGGCTTTGGTGGTAAACATCGTGAGATCTTACATTCTCATTTGTTCAAAATACTCTTTCCGACCATTGGACCTTCCTGCCCTTCAGATTGTTCACAAGGAGATGGTTTAATTCACAAATACTTTAGAATATTTTTGGACACTTTATACAGACTTCTAGCTTAATTCTCATATGTCCTAGGGATGCTGGTTTGTGATTTTCAGTTCTCTTACATTAGTTAAGGTTTGTTTCAGGAGGATGCAATTGATCTTAGTTATTAAATATACATCAACTGCACTTGGAGAGAGAGAGTGTGCAGCTTTGGTCAGTGTGTGTTATAAATGCCAGGTAGAGGAGGCTGAGTCACAGTGATGGATTATCTATAAACGTACTGACCTGCTGAGTTACTCTGTCAATGTTGTCAGAGGGGATTTGATGTCTCTCTGTAGCTGTGGATTTTTCTATTGCTTCTTTGGATGTGTGAAGGGAAATTCCTGGAAAGAAGCCATGCCTTGGGGTGACCTTTGTAAAAGGCTACTAACTGATTAGAACTTCTGTGAACTCCTGCCACACTGGGATGGGGAATTTGGGGCAGCATGTGTGTTCTCGCACTATGGCCTTTGGCATTTGCCTCTAAAAATGAAAGCCCTCCTCTACCCTTTGAGGTGAGAGATATGTTATTGTGAGGACAAGTACTTGGTGTGTTGTCACCCAGTACATATTTGCACACGATGGTTTATTGACCCTTGTTATGTGGTTATGCCTTACCAGCCCTCATAATTTCCTTACTCATATGTCTGAAGATTCCATTAGTATCGTCTTGAATGGTGTGGGACTGTCCCCTGGAATTTTTTTTAAGTATTCAGCTACGGTATAATAATTTTGTTCATGACCACTGAAGACTAATTCATTTTCTTTTGTCTGTGGTTGACAACTTTAGTCTTAGGCTAAAGTTTTTCTTTTTCTTCTCAGAACCTTAGCTCATTTTCCTCAAGTTTTGTGGTGCTTCTTTACCCCCGTTCCGTGTACACATTGCCCCTTGGCTCACTCAGGACTTGGCTGGGCTATTGTAGAAATGTTCAGGTGATGAAGTATTTCCTCGTGTGTGCATGAGGCAATCACAAACATACCATTTGGTGTTGATTCTGAACCTCCATTACCATGGTTCTTAAATTAAGGAGTTTTCTATCTTTTTCCAACCTTCTAGCTTCTTTCACTTCCTTTCCTGGGACTTTGGCTGAAATATTATTTTCTCTGGGACGTTTGCCTTCCGGCTTCCTCAAGACTGTTGAAGCTACATTGGAGACAATGGGGAAAAAGAAAACAGAAAGCAGCTAAGCTTTGCTCGCCCCTGCACTGATTCTCTGGGCCATGGGAATCCTTTTTCTGCTTCCTCTGAATAGAAAACTAAAGCTTTCTTTGCTCTTTCTGATTCTTGGGCCTCAGCAGCCTTGCTGCTTCTCCCTGACAAGATTCATCCTTAGGGTGGGGCCCTGAAGAAAATGAGGGAACAAAACAGAATGAGAATTTGCCCCCAAAGAGTGTGTCCTTTGTCCTGCACAGACATTTCCCTTCTGCATACTCTGCCCACAGAGACTAAAAAAGATTTCCAGTCGTTCAGATTTCACCTTCACAGGTCTCTGTTTCACACTGGAAGGGAAGGAAAATGGGGACTTAGTTCTTTGACATGCACGCTTCGTGACTTGATGCCTCTCGTGGTGTTCCTGTCATCGTTGCACTCCAGAGTACACAGACAGTGATGTGTGCATGCTTTCCCACGATGACATGTGGGGGAGAGAGCGTAGAGCATCCTTACTCCGTGTTGGCTGGCACAAGATGTCCCTTTTTACCATATCTTTATTCTTTATTGCAGTGACTTTAGCTGATTTATTTTATTTTTCTTTCCCCACTTCAGCCAGAGATCTAACAAAAAAAAATTGATAGATACCATTCACAACCAAATGTTGGCATGTGAAATAGTTCCTTTCATAAAATGAACCATTGTGGCAGAGTACCAGTTCCCAAAGGCAAGGCTGCAAGGAGTGGGTAGAGGCTGCCAAGCCGTCAATCAGAGCTCACCAGCACCAAGGCAGTTAGCCTCCCTATGTGTATAGCATTGTCTGGCTAATTTTGTTATGCTTCTGCCAATGAATACTTGTTAATTGTGTTTCTGGGTTTTGAAAAAAATCTCTTTTATGTTAGTGATATGTAAAAATCAAATGTGAAATCCACCCAGAAAACTGTCAGTAGACTGACTTCACTTCTAGAACATTGCAAATAACTTGGCTTCTTATTAAAGCATACATTTTCAATGAGTCGTCCCCCCCCCCCCCCGCTTATTCTTTGATAAAATGCAATGTCAGCAATACTTAACTTTGATGTACTCTACCAATATGTAACTATCACATGAGCCTGTTTGATTAGATGCCTGGAGTGCATCAACTCATCCTTGTCTTCGACCTTAACTTATGCCTGGATTTTTACTGCATCCTCTGCAATGCAAGCCCTTGCCATGCTCCCCACATTCTGTGTAACCCAGAGGTGCACAGGCATGCAGAAAGCTCATCTGGACCACTGTAGTTTCCGGGATCTGCTTCCTTCCGTCTTGTGCGTTCTCCACTTGTCATTTTATCATCAGCTGCTTCAGTGTCCCCAAAGAATACTAACTACTGATCGATACCCCAGACATGTCTGGCCATGGCCTACACGTGCCCTGGGTAGTTCATTTATTTGCCTTGGTGGATTTGCTAGAGTGGAATTTAATCAATAGCTAATTCATTAATTCTGGTCCTTGAGACTGTAGAGGCAGTGCTGGGCAGATAGAACAGGCTGGCTCCTACTTTGATTGAAATATGACATACACTCCAGCAGCAGCTTTCCTGGGTGCTGCGCTGCCTGGGACGTGTGCTCATGCTGTCTCCATAAACCAAAAACCTGAGAAAAAACAGAAGGAAGGAGGAGGTTCTTATCCTGTCCCTGACAGGATTCCAAAGCCCATGCTTTCCAGGCGTGGGGCTCCAGGGAGAGTCGGGAGACAGCCCACATTTCACCTCCCACTGCTTTTAATTGAGACCACATCACTCTGAGGCTGAGTCACTGATGCTGCATCAGAGGCATAGAGTCCTTGGAATGCTTACAAAATAATTGTTTTCAAATTTGCCTGGAGATAATGAATGGTGCCCATAATATTTTTATAACGCAACATTTCTGCAATCGTTACGATAGAAACAGTGATAGGCTGGATTCTTCCAAAGGACAGTTAAACCATGACCGTCATGCATAAATCCTGGTATATTTTCAGATTACTTGGAGCAGAGTCCGGTGTGAGAGGTCAGAGCTTACAGATTAAAAGGTTTCTCCTTTCTTTGTGTTACGTTTGAGGTGAGTCTACCAGGCTCCTAGATTTCAGTACTGTGGCGTTCGGTGTCAGAGACTCTCCTCTGGCGTAAATTTTCTCTACCTGACTTTTTTCAGTGACTTGGAGCCTGATTTATAATTTCACAAACATATATGTGATGTGTATTAAACTCATATCTTCATTTATTTCAATAAGGAAAATATCAGGCTATAACATGCAGCCTGTTAAATTGTTTCTATCGTATAGCCTTTAAACTAGTGGTGCTCAACCTTCCTAATGCTGCAACCCTTTAATATAGTTCCTCATGGTGTGGGGACCACCCCTTAACCATAACATCATTTTTTGTTGCTACTTCATAGCCATACTTTTGCCATTGTTTGAACCATAATGTAAATATTTTGGGGGAGAGAGTTTTGCCAAAGGGGTCCCGACCCAAAGGTTGAGAACTGCTCTACGCTCCCTCATTTGCTAATATGGATAATTGGAAGTTACACTTAATTTGACCTGGAATTTCTGTTGGAGTCTTCAGAAGCTTTGGGGAAGGCTCTTCAAACAGCGGAACTGGCCTATAGTACAGAACTCAGTGCCTTGTGACCACAGCAGCTTTCGAAATTTACTCTTGAAGCTTCATCACCACCACGCCTATGTGTGTCCCCTTCTCTGCCCCAAACACTCACTGACTTCTCCACCTCTGGTGGCCTCCACAGAAGTATCTCAGTCACTGGGGTGGCCTTTGTCCAGCCATCCCTTCTTCCTCCTTCACCAGGACGGGGCCTGATTGAGTCTCCCCATTCCCTGCAACCCACTTCTGGCTCCTTTGCGAACGCACTCACTAATTATGGGTACCATCATCAAAAGACACACTCCCTGTTCAGGAAGTGTAGGCATTCTTAGCATCTCAGCCATGATGCCTCAGTGGCCTCTGACCCTACTTAGGTCCCTGAACTGTGCCTATATTTCCAATTGCCTATCGATCGTCTCTTGTAATGTCACTTGTCACTTCTGTAACCTGGAAACAAAAGTTAATTCTTACCCTTCTGGTCATCTTTTCCTGTAACTGAATCCACTTTCCACATATAAAAATTTCATATGCTTGACAGCTTTTATGTTAATTTTGCATTGAGTTTCATGCATCCATGATTTTGGATCCAGTCCACTTCCCCCCCCCCCATTTCCTCTCCTCCAACTATTCCCCTGTCCCCTCCACTACCACCTTTCCCTCCTAACTTCATGGCCTCTCCCTTTTTGAAAACCCACAGAATCTACATAGTAACGCCTGTATTACATGGGCACTTATCGAGCGTTGGCGGCCTTTCAGGGGCTGCATCTCTGAAGAGATCTTGCTCTGCCTCCCCCAGCATCCAACAGCTGTCAACAGCTCTCCGTTAGGAACAGGATTTCACGAGCACCTCCCTCATCCTGGCTTGCATTTTGGTTAGATCCGTCCTGCACAGGTCTCATGCATACAGTCACAGCCACTGTGAGCTAACGTGTGCCATGGCCTTGTCATGTCCAACAATAATATTTTGCTACAGGCATTCATTCACTGCTTCTGGATCCTATAATCTTCCTACGTCCTTTTCTGGGCTGACCTTTGAGCCTTAGATAGACGGCTCATGTAGAGTTTAAGCATCCCACAGTCTCCGTGTTCTCTATATGTTGGGCACCAATGGGTCTCTATATTAGTCACCATCTACTGCAAAAAGATGCTTCTCTGATGAGGGTTGAGAAATGCACTGGTCTATGGGTATGGGCATGAGCCCTTAGGAGTCAATTGATTAGTACCCATTTAGCAGAGTGGTAGTCCTAGATTCTTCCCAAATCCTCTGACCCAGCCGGTTATGCATTTGGGCCCAAATAATAGTTCATTCTTGTGGAATGGACTTTAAATGCAATGAGAAAGTAATTGGTTGGTTACTCCCATAACATTGGTGTCACAATTGCACCAGTGAGTCTATCTTTTCAGGCTGTTTGAAATCATTATTGTAACACACAGTGTAAACAGCTATGCAAGATTGTTGATGCATCTCCTCCCACGGTAATATTCATAGAACCTTCCAGAAGTCTGAAAGCTGGAAGAATGATGCTTTCAAGTCACTGCTAGCTTGATCTCTCCATTTTCTATGACTCAAGTATTGTAGCGTCTTCAGCAGTAAGTTATTATCACCAATTCTAAAAGGCAACCAAAAGTGATGACAATAGCCTGCATTGCAGAAGGAGTCTATGAGGCCCCAGTGACCAACAGCTTGAAAAGAGGTAACCTGTATTTGGCACTGGGCTTTTGTTAGCCTACATGTTCAGGAGAAGCATTGCACCTCGTTGTAAAGTAACACCACTTAAGCTCCTTTTAAAATTGTTTTTAGTTTGTTTTGTGTGGGGGAGGCTGAATGTGCACCTGCCACAGCACACACACGGAGGTCAGTGCACAACTTTCCAGAGTCAGTTCTGTCTTCTAGCGTGTGAGTTCCAGAGACCAAATCCACACCAGATTGATGGTAAGAGCCTTCATATGCTCAGCCACATTACTGGCCTGGTAAGAGCCTTCATATGCTTGGCCACACTACTGGCCTGGTAAGAGCCTTCATACGCTCGGCCACACTACTGGCCTGGTAAGAGCTTTCATATGCTTGGCCACATTACTGGCCTGGTTTGGCTGCTTTTTAAGACCAAGTTCATTGAACATTACTTGCCATTGACTTGCTCCCAGGCCAGCTTCTCATGCATGCTGTTCTTCATGTCCGCTGCCATCTCCTTATCCCGTGTTCACTATTTCAGTTTATGGGGCCAGTTTGTAAGCTGCCCAAACTCAATTAGATTCAGAGGGGAAAGATTTTCTATCTACTCACTTACAGCCTCTGATATTGTCATCTTGTGACTTTCAGATTATTTCTAGTTATGAGCCTCATTTTGGTAATTAGTTTTCATGATCAACTCTCATATGATTTATTCCATAACTAGAAAAATATTAGGCTCATGTCTACCTCAAAGCTTCTACTGCTTCATAAGCCATGCCCTGATAGCCTGATCGTAGCTTGCATTCCCCATCCTCCTTGCTCTTTGCTACCCATTACTCCTTATCCAACGTGTTTCCTCCCCATGTCACTTACTGTCTACCATCTCTGGCCAACATACACCTCTGGGTACCAGATGAAGCTCTCTAGGATAAGCATGTGTTTTCCTTGCAAAGGCCCCATGAGGATCTCCACATAACCAACTTCCTTGATATGTGTGATAGTCTCTACCGTAGATGGCTGTGGTGCCAAAAAGTGAAACACACACACACACACACACACACACACACACACACACACAAATACACATTAATCCATGTACAGTCTTAATCATCCCACAAGGCTGCCCATCCTGGGTTAAATTCATTGCATCTTGCCTGTCAGCCACTTGGCTCATGGCTCTTGCTCATCTCTATCAGCCTAAACTTAATATCGTTGTCTCCTCTTCATCGTCAGTGCAAAGCCAGCTCTATCCCTGCCCAGCAGCATGCTCTGAGACGCAAACATCATTTTCTAGGATAAGTTGCAGGCCAGAGTCCTCTGTCAGACAACCCCAGGACCTCCGAGCCACACTTGGCACCAGTGAAAGCAGGTCAGGCTTAGATACTTCCCTGTCTCAGACACAAACCACAAGAAGCAAGGACTGCCAACTTCGCTGCTTTCACTTTTCCTGCATGATGTACTTGGAGCCCATTTCCAGAACCTAGGAAATCTGTGAGGCGGGGGAGGGTAAGAAATGGGAACACTAGGTAAATAACTTCCCTCTCCTATGTTGTCTCAGAAACTTCCAGTGCTTTTCTAACATTCAAAGCCAAAGCCAAATTCATTTTCTTAGCCTATAAAATGCTGCACAGTTGGCAAGCTCCATCCAAGCTACCAGCAGCCACTCTGCCTTATTCTTAACATTCTGTTTCTGGCTCGGTACACTCCAGGGCTACTGGATTCTTTGACCTCCTTTCCACAGGTCAGGCCCAGGGATAACTTGCAACTTGGATCACGTGGTAACAGCCTTCCTTTGCTTCATCCTTCTTCTGTGTTTCTGCACAGAAGGCCCAGACCTCCTCAGTCATTCACATGTTGTTTACTGCTCACCTCCCTCCAGCAAAATGTAAGTTTAATGATCAGAGGGATATTATCTGTCTATTTCAATGATAAAGATGGAACGCTGCCTGCTTTGCATTAGTAAGTATTTCATTCAAGTTTGAACTTTGAAAAACTCCCCAGGTTCTGTTTATTTGGATTGGTTAGGATGATGGATTGGTGGCGTCCTCAGAACTTTTCAGAACATTGATGTTGCCTTCAAAGGAACTCTCAATCAGATAAACACATCACCTGGAAACCCCTGCTGGAGCAATAATTGAAATTCCTAAATGGAGAAACATAAACGTCTCCTTCTGGTGTGCCACTGATGCCCACTTATGCCCCTTGCCATTCCTGCAGTAGTAACACGGTACAGTTGATTACCCCGTTTCGCTTTCACAATGCCCCAGTGTCTCGTGACTGCTGCATGTGATCTCACTCATTAAGGCAGACCCTTTGCTGGCTGCTTCTCTCCACATTGAGTGGGTCCTACTGTCCTCTTATATCTCCTGTGTTGATCCTTCCCAGAATTCCCTCTGTTGTCTTAATCATCTACTCATGAACACACCCCACCCCCAAGATACATTCTTTGGGTGTTTAGGTGGTGGTAGCCTTGGTTCATGTGTTTTCAAATTAAAATACTTGACCTTGTTAGTTCACAATTCACATGGTGTGTGTGTGTGTGTGTGTGTGTGTGTTGTCTTTTTTCTTGTTTTAACTTGTTACAGTTTTTAATAAACATCCCAATGGGATAGCCAAATATTTAATGACTTGATTCAAAATCAAAAGTTAACGTTTTGTCAAAATACATATATTTACTTTTCTATTTTAAGTATTCTCACCATATTTGATAACATAGTCTAGAATATTAATGAGGAGTGTGAATGTTGCATGAATGAGGGACAAAAATATCCACATTTATTTAAGGTCTATTTTAGGAGGATCAGAAATCCAAAGGTTTTTTTTTTTTAAATCTGTAACAGTTTAGTCTGAGGTCTTGAACCATATGAGCTGTTCCCATTGTGGCTCAAATAAGATATTTTGACAAATGGTGATAAAATATTAGAATAAGTAATAAAGCGTCATTGCAAAACCCAAGTCCTCATGTGACATTCTGACGGACAGTGTTTCAACATATACCTGTGTAAAGATAGTTGATAAGAAACTGTCTTTCCACTGCTTTCCAGCTCCTCTGTTCATCAGAAGTGATGGCTTTCCAGGGGGTGACAAATTGTTATGCAGTATAACAGAAATAAAACAATAATTTTATAATCAAATGGCAGGACTGAAAAGAAATGTCTAACTGGAATGTTTGTGTCCCATGTGTTCTCATGTGTGCACCCACAGTGGCTTTTATCAGAGAGTTAAAGGTAGTGTGAATTCACTCTCTGCCCTGTCAGATCCCTGACTGTCACTTACATGGAGCCTTCCCTGGCTCAGCTGGCCAGGTAGTTACTGCTTAAGCATGGGGACATGAGCTGTGTCACCAGAACCCTCATGAAGAGCCAGGTATGGTGGCCATGGGGCTCACTGGCCAGCTGCCTAGCTACTTAGTGAGCTCAGGTCCAGAGATATGCCATGTCTAGAAATGCAGGTGAGACACTCCTGAGGAATGACACCTAAGGTTGACCTCTGGCCTCTACACACAAATGTACACATGTATATGTGCACTCCCACGCCCACACTCTTCTCACACACACTGTAATTTATTGGTGCGATGAGCATGGATGTAGCATCTGCAGAAGATCAGGTTGATTTGGAAGTTGGGTTCTGTGAAAGAATACCAGTGGCTGTATTGGCCTTTGAAATAGCCCTCAGATGGTGACGTTAGTCTCCTCTCTGCAGCCTCCTTGTAGCATGTGTACCCTCTAGAAAATAAATGAAAGGAAAATTCCATCAGGGTATTAAAGCGTCAAGGTTCATCTTGACTGCTGCTTTTTCAGATAAATGTTGGTGCCTAGTTGCATTTCTGAAAGTGATGTCACTGAGAATGTCGACCAGATCCAAGATGAAAATACTATTTAAAATATTAGTTTGCACAGGGACTGAAAGTTAATGCTCAATGTAAGTTATTGGGAAACTTTGATCGCTAAGACTTACTGTTGGGCTGCTAGAGTTTAGTGGGTTAACGTGCTTGTTGCCAAGCCTGGCCTGGTAACCTAAATCTGATGCCGAGGACCCCCACAGGGTAGATGGAGAAAAGTTGTCTCTGACCTCCACACAGATGGTGTTACACAAGCCCCCAACCCACGAACACAACCAAACTAAAAACAATGGCTTGAGACATAGCCCAGGCTTGTGTGTATTTGCCCTGCTTTGATGTGTGCACTACGGGAACACTGTCTGTGTGAAAAGCACCTACAACTGTTGGTGACTGGCTAAGCATCCAGCCAGCGACTCAGGGACAGCACAATTGGAACTGCCCTTCAGGTCAGAATTCCACTCAGTTTAAAAAAAAAAAAAAAAAAAAAAAACAGTGATGACAAGTAGAATAGTCATTCTTACGTTTCATAGAGAAGGTAGGCACAGGAGGCCGTGCTATGTCTCAAAAATATGCAAACTCTCTGGAGCATCGCCTCGAACTGTCACCTGCTCTCTGCCTATTGAGAACATGAGGAGATGGCATGTACATAGAATCCAAACAGATGCTATGGTGTTAACTTGAACGTTGATCTTTTTTTGTTTGTTTTTTGTTTTGAGAAAACCTAGACTGGCCTGAAACGGATGTCTATCCCCCCACCCCCTCAGCTTCTTGAGTGCCAGGATTACAGATGTGAGCCACCAGGGCACTCTGATTTTATTTCTTCTCTGTGAGCCGCGTTACTTTTCTGATGTCATTCACCACAGAATATAGAATATTAACGTATCAAGAAGCAGGAAGTGTTGGTCATGTGTTGCACACTTGTTGTATACCAGACTCGCAAAGTATACCTGTGTCTAAAACTAAATGGCTACTCAAATTTTAAAATCAAAAGCTCTCTGTAAGGGTGTTAGCTATGGGAAACTCCAGTTCCTAGATTTCTGACCACAAGCCATGTATGAGCTAAAGAGTTACCAAAGAAATAAATCTAAGTAGCCATGATTCAAATGCAAAGAAATGCCAAAGCCCATTTAGAGGTTGACCATTAGTGATGTTGAGTATTTTCTCAATTTGGGAACTGATTTTGGCTGCAAGTGTAAGAGCCAACCAGAAGCTGTAAGACCCAGAAGGAGTTAAGAGCCGCCCTTATCTCAAAGGCTCCAGGTTCCGTAGCATTCTTTGTGATTCTTATGGACTTCCTCAGATTAGCACAGACAGGCATCCTATTACTGAAGACATCGTATAGCAAAGAAGGGACGAAGTGACAGCCATGTCATTAAAGCAAACATCGCCTGTAGGTTTCATAGTTGCTTTCCAAGCACACCAGCCAAATGCCATATCACCGGTCTTTGCTTTTGTAAAGGAGAGGGTATACACTCCTCCCACTCTTTAGAGAACTGCTCATGAACTAAGACCTTTTGGTGAATTGAGTAATATTGTTAGTAGTAGTATTGATTGTTGTCTTTTCTATAGTATTGAATCTAGCCTGGAGTGGTGCTGGTATATACGTAATTATGAAGCAGATCACATGTACTATATACATCTATATGTACTTACATGTATACGTATATTTTTATCTGTTGCAGATCCCTTCAGATAGAATGGACGACACCAGGAAATCCAAATGGTATCATTCTGGGATACGCTCTTTTGCGGAAAACACGGCATCCATGCCCTGGAACCCAGAAGTTAAGAGAGAAACTTAGTGATAAGCTATGCCAAGGGGTCAAGTGCCAACACCCTGACAATATCTGTGGGCACACTTGCTATTCTCCAGAAACTAAGGTAAACACACACACGCGCGCGCACACACACACACGCACACACACGCACACACACGCACGCACACACACGCACACACGCACGCACACGCACACACACGCACGCACACACACACACATGCACACGCGCACGCACGCGCACACACACACACACACGCACACACGCACACGCGCGCGCACACACGCACACGCACACACACACGCGCGCACACACACCAGGAGAAGCCCAGGCCCTCTGTACATACTTCATTATGGTAAATGCTTTCCATGTTGTGCTGTGAGACCCCATTGAGAGGAAAGTATTTCTACCAAAACCCTACTGATCTAATGACCATTTTAGCCTTCCCATTTTCATCATCTTTCCAGGAAATTGTGGGTTTATTAGGATGACAAGGGCCCCCTGAATTTTATTGGCTTGAGGGACTTGAAGTTTCCATTAGTATAAGTCCATTCCGATGCAAACGGCTGTTTGTTCACACAGCTTTGAGGAGTTGCCACGAACAGGACTGCTCCTGGTTTGTCAGAAATATTTTAGAATTATGGTCATTCATAGATTAATGTTCATATTAGTTGCTGTTTAGGACTCAGATCAATAATACAGCCAGATAGAGGGTTTTGTAAATGGCTTTTATTGACAAACAACACAGAAAACTACTTCATTTGAAGGTAAGATTTCATCTAATGAAATAATGTCCTATTTATCAGTGGCATTGCACGTTCGGTGACTAAGGCTACTCCCAAATCCATAAGATTCACTAGAGAGGAACTCTGTAATTAATAAAGTGAGTTTCTGAAGCAATATGGATCGAAATACAAATTATTATGGCTGCCACTTGCTTAGCAGTGGTTACTATGTAAGAGACACATAAAGCCAGCCACTTGACAACTGTACAATTTCTATGTCTGTAAAATTATTGTGCATGATGTGTGTGTGAGAGATAGACATGCATATGTACATAAAAAGGTCATGACAGAAACTTTAAAATAAAGTGTCTGCCAGTTAAAATGCAAAACTTCTTTTTTAAAACACCAGCCTATCCTGCCTAGTGTTTTTATACAGAGAGTTAATACTGAGTGTTTCTGATGAAAAGTTTAGAAATAATTTTTCTTCTTCTTTTTTTTTTTTTTTTTTTTTTTTTTTTTTTTGGTTTTTTGAGACAGGGTTTCTCTGTGTAGCCTTGGCTGTCCTGGACTCCCTTTGTAGACCAGGCTGGCCTCGAACTCACAGTGATCCACCTGCCTCTGCCTCCTGAGTGCTGGGACTAAAGGCGTGCACCACCACTGCCTGGCAGAAATGATTTTTCAAAGCCTTCTCTTACGTCTTCAGCATGGTGCATAGCTCCGCGTCTTTCTCATGCAGAATGCGGCATTGAAAGGAAGAGTCATCCAACTCATGCTTAAAGTGAGACCGAACGTAAATACTCATTGCTAACAACCAAACCCAACAAAACAACTGTTACTGTTGTTTAGGAAAGCCGCCCGCCCGAGTGGCTGGCTAGCGTCGCCTCCTTTGCTCTTAGATAACGTTGTGAGTGAGCGACTAAGCAAGCAGGACTGTGGAGACTGTGCTCCCAGCCACTGCTCTGAACTTGCTTCCAGCGCGCATGCATCGCCAGTTAGAAATGGGAAGCGCCTGGGTAAAAAAGGTTTTTAAAAAAATGTTAGTTTTTGTCTGCCACAGAAGTACCTGTCTAGTTGAAGGAGCTCATGCCGAGTATGAGTTCTGAGGCTGTTCCCAGCCACTATTCGGAATTTGATTTTGTTTTATGTATAGCATAAAGATACGAATACTTATTTGATTGTTCAAGCATATAATTTTTTCTGCAGCTAGCCCCCGGCAAAAACACAGAGTTAAAAATGACTTTTCAAAATTAATTTCCATATAAATTTATTTTTCCTATTGTAGTAGTCTGTGATATATGTTTGCATAGGTGTGTATATGCGTGTGTATATAGACACATGTGTGTACATATACAGAAGGAAGGAGGAGACAGAGATTGTCTTATTGGAAGAGTGGATCCATAAATAAATGATTATATACATTTTAAGGAAAATTCCATTTATTTAACAAAATGGATGAGTGAGAAGCAGTTTGCATTGGTGGGGTGTTTTCAAGTTAAGCAATAGTTAGAATAAAGATATGTAATATGGAGAAAATGGTTCATTTACAATTTTAAGTACCTTTATACTGGAAGCTTTGGCAGTCTAAAGGTAATTTACATTTACATAATGTTATAATGTACAGCAAAGGTTGGTTGAATAAGGGACAGAAAGCTGCATTGTGTCAACTGGCATTTGTGGAGTTTGTATGATTTATAGCTGTAGGCAGTATGGCCACCTTTCAAGGCTTTTTGAGAAAATAATTATAGTCCATGAGATACAGTATTCTTAATTAAGAAAATATATTTGTTTTTAAAGTAAAATTATTTGTTTTTAAAATATTTGTTTAAAACCAGTTCCAACCTTTCAGGTTTGCTGTGCCGGGCTTCTGTACGACCCTCAGCCTGGCTACAGCTGCTGTGAAGATAAGTACATCCCATTCCTTCCCAATTCCACTGGAGTTTGTTGTGGGGGCCGAATCCACGAGGCCCAGCCGGACCACCAGTGCTGCTCTGGCTCCTACGCTAGGATCCTTCCAGGTGAGTACCGTCTCCGCTGTACCCAGGCTTTGGGAAGCCGAAACTGCAAATCCGTGGCCACGTCAGCAGGCTGTTTCAAGAACTTCTCCATCAAAACCTAGCCGCAGAGGCACAGGCTGCAGTGTGCTTTAAAGGTTCTCCGCCCCGGTGTGGTGGCTCACGTCTTTAATCCTAGCACTCGGGAGGCAGAGGCAGGTGGATAGCTGTGAGTTTGAGGTCAGCCTGGTCTACAAAGCGAGTCTAGGACAGCCAAGGCTACACCGAGAGACCCTGTCTCGAAAAACCAAAACAAAAAAACAAAACACAAAACAAAAACAACAAAAAAAAAAAAAGAAAAAAGAAAAAAAAGTTGTTTCTTCGGCTTTCCTGAAAGACAGCTAGAAGAGAAAGACATATCAGAGGCTTCCACTATCTACAGTAGACAGACAGAAATGTCTGTGACGATCTTACCTTGTGTGGCTCGGTTCATTCACACGCTTTGGTGTTTCGCCATCAAGTCTATGAGTCGTCAACTGTCTGCAATGGTTCGTCTTCACATCTTCAGCGTCAGCTTGGCTAGATTTGAAGTCACCTAGGAGACAGACCTTCAGCAGCCGCTCGGAGCGTGTTTCCAAGGAGCGTTAGTGCGGGAGGAAAACGCCAGGCTGAAAGTAGGCGGCACCACCCCATCTGCAGGAGTCGCAACCTGAATGAAAGAGAAAGAGGAAACCAGCTGACCGCTGAGCCCCTCCCTCCGTGCTTCTTAGCCGCAGATGCAACGTGCCCTCATGCTCCTGTGCCAGGCCTACCCCACCGTAAGGGCACGTGAGCCACCATCACCCTTCCTAACTCAGGTTGCTTTAGTGCGTCCTTTGTCATAGCAACGAGAAAAGCAATACGTAACTAATACAGTGTCCAGGCCGTGAAACGTCTGTCTGTTAGCTCCATTCCCCTTCTGAGAAACACTTGGCCCGGTTCTAAATGGGTGCAGACTGCAGCTTCCACCTTTGTCAGACATTGTTTTTCCAAATTTAAATGACACAAAACAGTGCCTAGCAAATGCCATATGGAACAAGGACAGTGTCAGCCAGTTTATAAAACGCAAGTTTTCCCACGGGCCTTGTATTTAAATCTTCATTACTCCCCAACTTAGCTGCAGTTTAGAAGGAAGACGGGGGGGGGGGGGGGGGGGGGGGGGGGGTGAGGGGGGGCAGGGGGGGTGAGGGGGGGGCAGGGGGGCATTATACACCAAGATTCCTGTAACAGTTGAAGGCTCAAAATGGAAGTGCTGCTATGTTTTTGTCAAAAGCCATGCTCCGCTTTTGAGCACTTGACTGCTCTGATCAAAGCATGCTCATGATGCTGATCGGAGGGAGCTTCCACCTCAGTGATAACAATATACAGTGACAATAGAGAGCAAAGGGGAGGCAGAGGGGACCTGTCACAAGTACAGGCTTCCTTTGGAAGAGAAAGGAGGCTGCAGAAAAACAAACAGTGCTGACTGAAAGATTCCTGCTGCCTTTGGGCAGGGGGAGAAAACAACAAGCCTGGTTGCTGGAGTGGCTCAGGTGTGGGTACTTTCCATTAGTCACGAGGTTAGAATTTATTTGTGTGTGTGTGTGTGTGTGTGTGTGTGTGTGTGTGTGTGTGTGTCCGTGTGTCCGTGTGTCCATGTGTGAGCACACGCACATGCGTGTGTGCTTTTTCCCTGTCTCATGTGGGTCAGTAACCAGCTTGCTTGAGAGGCATCGTGGCATTGTCACTGTGCACCCGGCAGGTTTGTTATGAATGGAAGGGGGACAAGACAGTCTATTCCGTCGTATATTCTTTCCGTGGCCAGCTGACAGGGAAGGAAGGGACTGGACTTCTAGTGGCTACCTGGTTACACATTAGGGCCCTAAGTCTGCCAGCCTCTTGTCCCATTGTGGTTCCTGTCTCCTTTATTTACCCTGTCAACACATCTTAAGGATTGTTCTAGACCAATGCACTTGTACTGTCACTGGAAAAGCCTCTGTAAGTACAGATAATTTTTCCTATCACCTAAGCTTACCACTGTTGTCTTTCTCTTTTTTTAAAGGATGTATTTGTTTGTGTATGTGTTTTACTTAATGTTGCCATGAGTTCAATCCTGAGTACTGGAGTTACAGGTGGTTGTGAGCCACCTGAGGCGGGTGCTGGGAGCCAAACCCAGGTCCCCTAGAAAAGCAGTGCACTCACTTAACCACTGACCATCCCTTCAGGCCCAGAACACCGATGTTCTTCTTAATGACAGGAAAGTGAGTTTGGAAGAGAGAAGAAAATATTTCAGATGCCTTAAGGAGCTAGAGGCTCTTTATGCTGAACGTATGGGCGGCAATGTTGAAGTTTTCACTGTATTCCGTATGGATATAACCACCAACGTGTATAATGTGAGGGATTCGGTTTCTTTTGCAAAACATAGGATCAAACCTGGAGGGTATCATGATTAAATACTCCTGAGTTTATTCACAATGGTGAAAGCTTGCTCTGGCCATCTTCATCTCCCCCTCTGACTCAAGAAGAAAAAAAAAATCTCTCTTTATAGCCATGTTATATTGTCTCGATTCTCCAGCAAGTAAACATTCATAATTGAATAAATCTGTGGCTGGGAAGTGTAAGGCTTTTATAGGAGAGTGTTGACCTGTTTATTAGACGCTGGTTCACAGCTGTTAGCAACTGATCAAATGAAGACTCGTCAAGTGCTCTGTTCTCTCGAAGTGCCCGCAGCTGGGGGTTCACATCTCTGGTTCTTCTCTTTTCTTCCTGCAAATAACTGCTTTAAAACTTAGAGAAATGGTGTGGGCATTTCCTGGTGTCTGCTCTTAGCATCCTCCATGCCAGTCGACCCTAGGAAGATCTGCTGAGTCTCACACACCACCACTAAATAGAGTAAAAACAGCTTATATGACTATATAAAAGAGTTTTCTTTCAATGTCACTTTGAACTTTTTGATAATATCATTTGCAACAAACTATAAGCTGTAAAATTCTGGCCCTCAAAATTAATGATAAATGCTTGCTCCCATTTAGCAATTTAGCACAGTACTCAACACAGAAGCTCCACCTGTGTGTGCCTCTGCAAGCCCAGCAGTACAGGACTTGGAGCTAAGTACAATGCACTTTGATTTGCTTCAAAATAAAATTTAATGGTATTTTTTCTAAAAAATTAAATAAACAGAAGCCTATGGGTCTTTTACTGATATTATATAAGCCTTCTAGTAACTATGTGTGTGTATGTCTACATGTGATATGTGAACATGCTTCTTCATACATGCCCATGTATGTACTTTAGAGATTAAAGGTAGAAATCAGGGTCTTCCTTATCACTTTTCACTAAAAACATATTTTGAAATGTGTGTGTGTTCATGAATGTGAGGGGTAGGTAGAGAGAGAAATAACATGCAAATGCTTCACACTGTGTGTGGGGAGGCAGAGGACAGCCTTTGAGTGTCCTCTGACCATGCTGAAACAAGGCATCTCTCTTTTTTGCCACCACCCGGCATACTGCAGGGTGGGTAACCCATTGTTCCATCCAAGTCTCTCCTCGCTCTGATTCCCACCTTTCCTTAGGAGGGTTGGTGTTAGAGGTGTGTGCCACCTTACCCTGCTCTTTAGGTGGGTCCTGGAGGCCACGCTTGGGTGGCAAAGGCTTGGACTCAATGAGCCAGCTCCCCACCCCCGCCCTCCATCTTCTTCAAGGGAGTTCCTCTTGCTGAACCTAAAGCTAACCATTCAACTAGACTGGCTAGCCGCTAATCCCCAGAGAAAACCCTGCCTCTGTTTTGTCAGCATTACAAGTACAGACACAGACCACAGGTTGGGGTGTTGTTGTTGTCGTGGTGGTGATGGTGGTGGGTGGTTGTTGTGGTGGTTGTGGTTGTTGTTGATGGTGGTTATTGGATGCTGGGGACCCAAACTCAGATTCTCAGACCTTACTAACTCGCCTCTTCTGTCAGCCCTTAGAAACTGATGTTTAATGAAAGAGCTTAAGTCTCCGCACATATAGGGGTGTGTGTGTGTGTGTGTGTGTGTGTGTGTATGTGTGTGTGTGTATGTGTGTATGTGTATGTGTGTATGTGTATGTGTGTGTGTATGTGTATGTGTATGTGTGTGTGTGTATGTGTATGTGTGTATGTGTATGTGTGTGTATGTGTGTGTATGTGTATGTGTGTGTATGTGTGTGTGTGTGTATGTGTATGTGTGTGTGTGTATGTGTGTGTGTGTGTGTGTGTGTGTGTGTGTGTGTGTGTGTGTGTAGCCCACCTGTCAAAACAATACATTGGGTATTTATGCATGTATATCATGTATATCAAATGTGTGTGTGTGTGTGTGTCTGTGTGTGTCTGTGTGTGTGATATGCACATAGCACACACACATGCAGAAAGGATTTTAGTGTCTGTTTAGTCTTTGGAGCAGTTGTTTTCCACAGTGTTACATTATCCTATCTTGTCAAGATAAAAGACAAGAAGAAGCCATCCTGAGGGAGAGCTGCACTCTGCTTTCATTACTGATCTGTAAATATCCAAAGGAGGAGAGCTTTTCTGACCTGGGTCCTCAGCCCATGGTCTTTGCTAGCCAGTGTAAGGTAGTGACCCCAAACCGTCTTGTATCTCACTGTAATTAAAATCCAGTCAGTACTCTCCATGCTTAAAGCTGAGATGCATACAGGCATTTTGGTATTTATAGAGGAGTTGAAATATTAGTTAATAATATTATTCCTTTTTTCTTCTCAAGACTTTGCTCCATAGCTACACATCACAAAGAGCAGCAGAGAGGGGAATGCTTGCTCCTTCGCCCCACTTTTTTATAAATATGCTAATGACCCCAGAGAAGTGTTAATGTGGGTCATTCTTTGATAAGAATAACAATTAACTTTTAGGCTGCATGGTACCATTTAGAGAGGAAACATCTTCAAGCCTGCCCTGAAAGACTCGTTTTTTTAGAGGTTAATGAGAGGGTGACTGATCCTTGTATCTTGTGTCTAATAGCCCTTTTTTTTTTTTTTTTGAGGGGAAAAAGAGTTCTATTTCTTATTGATATAATATACATCTCTTTGTGGTTTTTTTTTTCTTTCTTTTTCTTTTTCTTAAACCTTTTCTACAGTCAGAGAATGGATTCATGGAACTATGACTGAAATAATTAATACAAACACTAGCGCCATCCAGGAGAGGCTTCATACAACATAGACACCAACAGCATGTTTCCTCTAAGCCCACGGTATGCTAAGTAACACCTGACTGATCCAGCCCCAGAGCCACATGACACCTTAGGTTTGCACTAAGGAATGCTGTTAAGGGACACTCCAACAGATAAACTATAGGTGGGTGGATGGATGGATGGATGGATGGATGGATGGATGGATGGATAGATGGATGGATGGCTAGATAGATAGACAGATATAGATAGATGATGATTGATAGATAGATAGATAGATAGATAGATAGATAGATAGACAGATAGATGATAGATAGATAATAGACAGATGTTGATAGATAGATAGATAGATAGATAGATAGATAGATGATAGATAGATAATAGACAGATGTTGATTGATAGATAGATAGATAGATAGATAGATAGATGATAGATAGATAATAGACAGATGTTGATTGATAGATAGATAGATAGATAGATGATAGATAGATAATAGACAGATGTTGATTGATAGATAGATGATAGATAGATAATAGACAGATGTTGATTGATAGATAGATGATAGATAGATAATAGACAGATGTTGATTGATAGATAGATGATAGATAGATAATAGACAGATGTTGATTGATAGATAGATAGATAGATGGATAGATGATAGATGAGAGATACAAGATAGATAGTTGGGTAAATAGAAAGATGATGATAATAGATAAATATAAAGATGTGTTATTATTCCAGTGATGTCACTATTTGCAAGCTTATTTCACCACCTCTGGCTGCTGGTAAACCCAGAGCAAAACCCCTGGGTGCTTTGCCTCTGACCTACCTGCTCTAAGGCCCCCAGATAATTGGAGCACACTATAGTTGTCTTTCTGTGGCTAGCTTCTTTCACTTAGCACTCTTTCAAGGTTCACCCATGTTGTACCCTATGTCAGAGTTCCATTATTTTTCACGTCTGAATTCCATTTATGCAGACGCCACATTTTGTTATGTATTCATTCACCAAATGAATCCACCATTTGGATTCTTCACACCTTTGGGATATTGTTAGTTAACCACAGTGAGTCAGCACCCTTGTTATCATTTATTTTCTGGTATGTGTGTGTGCCTGTGCATGTACGTATACATGTGTGTGAGTGTGTGTGTGGTTTCTCCCTTCAGTAACAACTGTTATAATTGACTGTGATGTGGTGGTTTTGATTTGCATTTGCCTGGCGATTCATAATATTGAGCGTCTTTCCCTGTCATCATGGGCTGTCTGTACGTTTTCTGTTCATGTATTTTTTTATGTTGCTGGGGTTCAGAGTTCTTCACATATACTTCGTATTCACCCTTGCTGTGTTACCGTCTCCAAATGTTCATATCTGGAGCTTGGCGCTCAGTGTGGTGTTCCTCTCAGAGTTGGGAGGAAACTGGATTATTCAGAGTGCTGCTTCAAAGGGACTTTATTGCATCCCTGAGGGCTACTGCTGAGAGCACACTGGCCCTGCAGTCCCCAACCTGTCCAGCCACATGCCTGCCATTCCCTTCAACATACACTCTTGCCATAGTGTTATGTGTAACTAGACCTTCACCAGAGCCAAGAATATGCTTGTGGCATTTTCTCAAACTCCAGAAATATGAATTAAATAGGCCTTTAAAACTGTATTACATAGTCTCTGATATTTTGTTATTTAGCAAAATAAAATGGCTAAAACAATCCCTCCTTATGTCATGATTTCCAATGCCTTCCCTGTGGCTCCATTGTCTTCTTTGATGTTCAAAAGTCTGAAATCTTTTGTTTTAGTCATTCAGATTACAACTCAATTGTTATCCCATCACTTGTATCCTCCAATTCTTCCCTCCCTCCCGTTTTCACCCTATTCCCCTCCCCTAGGTCTATGACCAAGGGGGACCTCCTCCCCCACTATATGGTTATAGGCTATCAAGTCTCATCTTGGTATCCTGCTTATTCTTTCTCTGAGTGCCACCAGGCCTCCCCAGGGGATGTGGTCAAATATGGAGCACCAGAGCTCATGTCAAAATCAGTCCCCACTCTCCACATAACTGTGGTGAATGTCCTGTCCATTGGGTAGATCAGAGTAGGGGTTCAATGTTTGCTATTGTATTGTCCTTGGTTAGTGTAATAGTTTGAGAAGAACCCCTTGGGCCCCAATCCACCTATCATGTTGTTCTTGTAGGTTTCTAGGACCTTCTGGGTCCTTCTATTTCCCCATCTCCTATATTTCTCTTACCTAGAGTCTCAGTAGGATGTCCTCACATCTATCCCAATCTCCTGGTAAGTGGAGACTTCTGTGGGACGTGTCTTTTGGGCTATTGCCCAATTATAAGTGAGTATATACCATGTGAGTCTCTGCTTCTAGGCTAACTCACTCATTATGATCATTTCTAGTCCCATCCATTTGTCCACAAATTTCAGGATTTCCTTGATTTTAATAGCTGAGTAGTATTCTATAGTGTAAATGTAGCACAGATTCTTTATCCACTCTTCAACTGAGGGGCATTTAGCCTGTTTCCAGGTTCTGGCTATTATGACTAAGGCTGCCATGAACATGGTTGAGCATATATCCTTGTTGTGTGGTGGAGCATTTTCTGGGTATATTCCAAGGAATGAAATAGCTGGGTCTTGAGGAAGCCCTATTCCCAGTTTTCTGAGAAATTGCCAGATAGATTTCCAAAGTGGTTTTACAAGTTTGCATTCCCACCAGCAAAAAAGGAGTGGTCCTCTCTCTCCACATCTTCCCAGCATGTGGTGTCACTTGAATTTTTGATCTTAGCCATTCTAATGGGTGTAAGATGGAATCTCAAAGTCGTTTTGATTGTCATTTCTCTGATGACTAAGGACGTTGAGCATTTCTTTAGGTGTTTCTCAGTCATTCAATATTCCTCTGTTGAGAATTCTGTTTAGTTCTTAGCCCCATTTCTCAATGGGGCTATTTGGTTTGGTGGTGTATAATTTCTTGAGTTGTTTATATAGTTTGGATATTAGACCTTTGTTAGATGTAGGGTTGGTGAAGATCTTTCCTAGTCTGAAGGCTGTCACTTTGTTCTGTTGACAGTGTCCTCTGCCTTACAGAAGCTTGTCAGCTTCATGAGGTCCCATTTATTAATTGTTGGCCTTAAGGCCTGGGCTGTTGGTTCTGTTCAGAAAGTTGTCTCCTGTGCCAATGTGTTCCAGGCTCTTCCCCACTTTTTCTTCTAACCAATTTAGTGTCTCTGGTTTTATGTTGAGGTCTTTAATCCACTTGGACTTGAGTTTTGTGCATGGTGACAAATATGGGTCCAATTGCATTTTTCTACATGTAGACATCCAGTTAGACCAGCACCATTTGTTGAAGATGATATCCTTTTTCCATTGAATAGATTTGGCTTTTTGTCAAAAATCGTGTGACCATGTGTGTGGATTCATTTCTGGGTCTTTGATTCGATTCCATCGATCAACCAGCCTGTTGCTATGTCAGCACCACGCTGTTTTGATTACTGTTGCTCTATAGTACAGCTTGAGATCAGGTATGGAGATTCCTCCAGAGGATCTTTTATTGTACAGGATTGTTTTAGCTATTCTGGGTTTTTTGTTTGTCCATATGAAGTTGAGAGTTGATCTTTCAGTGTCTTTTAAAAATTGTGTAGGTATTTTGATAGGGATTGCATTGAATCTGTAAATTGCTTTTGGTAAGCTGGCCATTTTTACTATGTTAATTCTACCAATCCACGAACAAGGGAGATCCCTCCATCTTCTGATGTCATGTTCAATCTCTTTCTTCAGAGATTTAAGTTTTTTTTTTTTTCAAACAAGTCCTTCACTTGCTTGGTTAGAGTTACTCCTAGATATTTTATATTGTTTGTGGCTATTATGAAGGGTGTAGTTTTCCTAATTTTTTCCTCTGCATGTTTGTCATTTGTATATAAGAAGGCTACTGACTTTTCTGAGTTAATTTTGTATCCAGCCAATTTGCTGAAGGTGTTTATCAGCTGTAGGAGTTCTCTGGTGGAATTCAAAAGTCTGAAATCTTGATAGATACAAACTCATCTGTTTTAATTGCTATAAATTTCATATTGTATGTCATTAAGCTATCCATTGGTATTTCCTACTAAGAACTTTAAGTTTTAGTGTTACTTTGTGATCCTTAATATATTTTGAGCTCATTTTTGTGGCATATGATAAAGTAAGAAACCTGCGAATATTTATTTTTCTTAATGCTAATTGTTCAAATAGAACTGTTTCCCCCATTGAAAGGTCTTAACACCTTTGTTAAAGACTGTTTGACCACATTGTGCATTGGTTGCTGTGCTGTATGTTTTATTTCAGCTGTGCACCATTCTTTGTACCAATACCACACTGTTTTGCTACAATTGTCTTGCACTAGAGTTTGAAATTAAAGCAGGAGACTTCTAACTTTGTTCTTAGCAAGATCATTTTAGCTACCTGAGACTCCTTGTCATTTGTGTGAATTTCAGAATGGCTTTCCCATTTCTGAAAGAAGCATCAGAATTTTGACAGACCATTTTGGCTCTGGAGATGTCCTGGGCTAGCAGGGACATCTTAACAGTGGTTTCCAACCCATGACATTCAGCTGTTTCTTCTCGAACTTCTTGCAGCATCATTTTGTAGGTGTCCTTGGCTGATCTCATTCTCAAGTATTTTATCCTTTCGATGCTGTGCTAAATACTATCTTTTCAGATTTGTTTGTTCTTACAGTGTAGAAGCCTAGTGGATTATTTGTGCATGTTTGATATAGTGAAACATTGATGAACTCACTGAGTAATTCTGGTGTTTACTTTTCTTTAACAAATGTGATTTTTCTTCTCTCTTTAAGGTCATGTTGTCTGAGAACACACATGGTTTTACCTCTTCCCTTTCCTTTTGGGTGTCTGTTATTTCTGTGTCTGTATAATTGCTCTGCCTACCATCCAGTGCTACAATGAATAGAAGTTGAGGCGAGCGTCTTTGCCTCCTTATGATCTTAGAAGGCCTGTTGGTCTGTCAGTGTAGAGTGGGCTGTTAGTCAGAAGTTCTTCCTATTCGCCCTAGCAATGCTAAGGCAGTATGTGTGTGTGTATATATATATATATATATATATATATATATATATATATATATATATATATATATATATATATTATATATATTCTTGTTTTGTTGAGGGCAATGAAAGACATAAAGTTTTCTTCTGTGCCTTTTCTACATCAGCTAACAACATGGCCCCACCTTCCACCTATTCTGTTGTTAGGGAAATGTTGTAGTACATTGATTAATTTTGATTTGCTAACTTCGTGAAAATGTTCATTGATGAGGTTCAGTGTTTAAGAGTGCATATTACTCTTACAGAGGACATGAGCTCTGTTCCCAGTGCCTATGGCCATGGCCCACAATGACCTGTAACCCCAGATTTGGGGGGATCATCTTCTGATCTCTATAGGCACCTGTGCTAACATGCAAGCACCCCACACAAATATACACATAATTTTAAAATGAGCTTAATCTTCTTAAACTGCAGTATGTGTGTGTGTGTGTGTGTGTGTGTGTGTGTGTGTGTGTGCGCGCGCGCGCGCGTGTGGGTGCTCACCATGTGCTTTTTTTGAAGTTACGGGGCAATTTATAAGGAATAGATTCTCTTCTTCCACTGTGGAATCTGGGTATTGAACTCAGGCTGTCAAACTTGCTCTGCAGCAAGCACTTCCATTCACTGAGCCATGTTGCCTTGTTTACTGATTTTCCATTCTCCAAATAAACCCTACTTGGTCATCAAGTGTTATTCTTTAACTATAACTTTAAATGTAGTTGCATAATAGTTTTCTGAGTTTTTTTTCAAAGTCAATATTCCTAATGGATTGGCATCTATAGTCCATTTTTATTTTAAGTGTCTTTGTCTGGTTTTATTATTAGGGTATTGTAGAACTCACAGATAATTTAGAACTTATTTCCCATTCTTCAATTTTCCTGGAAGAAGGTATTGGTATTATTATTATTATTTTTTTTTTACTAAGAATAACTAGAATTCACCAAGGATTCATATGTATGACCACAGCTATTTTTTATGGAAAAATTCTTGGTAAATTGTGTACTCTTGTTTTGAATTACAGAGTCTCTTCAGGTTTTCTATATTTTACAATTCAGTCTTGGTAAGTGTGAATTTATGGCAGTTTGCTACTGTCATCCAGTACCATAGCCTTTTAAGTGATGAATTTGGACAGGAAAGTCCCGGTGGATAGCTGTGAATTCTTGTCTTCTTTTCCTACCCTTTGGGTCCCTAAACACAGGCAGAAACTATGTCCCCTGGTTTTCTATCAAGTCATCTGTTACTGTAACTATGCTGTAGGTCTCATGGGGAAATAAGCCAATTGGTGGAGAACAAGGGACGTTCTCATTGAAATTGGGTCTTTCTGAATTAAGGCTTGGTGACTTATTACTTAGTATACAACCTCTGGACCATGCTTCAGAGTCATCCAACTACTTGGCATGGCCACTGTACTCTGGTCTAGGGACAGAGAAGTGCCTAAAAGGGGGCAATACAGGAAGCGGGAAGGAGCTGTTGAAGATTCCTTCACTATAAAGAGGAAAGATGAACAAGAGGGACGAAGTCAAGATTCATGGAGCAAAAAGGGAGCCAACCAATTTCTGTCATGAGAAGTAAAGGGGGGCCAAATAATATTATCTATATCCCCCAAATGCTGCCAGCCATTTCTGAGATACCCTCAGCAAATGCAGTTTTATAAATTCTATCTTTAAGGCCCCTACATATGGGGGGAAGCTACCCCCAAATTACACAACAGCATCAAGCCAGCTACAACAAATTTGATGTGGTGGTTTCTATAGACTCAAGTGTTTGAGTGCTAGAACTGCAGGGAGTGGCAGTATTGGGACGTGTGGCCTTGTGGGAATGAGTATAGCTTTGTTGGAGGAAGTGCATCACTAGGGGGGTAGACTTTGAGGTCTCAGATGTTCAAATCAGGCCTAGTGACAAAGAGGGTTTTTTCCCTTGCTGCCTGCAGACCCAGATGTAGACCTTTCAGCTACTACTCCAGCACCATGGCTGCCTATATGCTGCTATCTTTCCCTCTATGATGATAATGGACTCAACCTCTGAAACCATAAGCCAGCCCCAACTAAATCTTTTCCTTTGCAAGAATTGCTGTGATCATAGCGTCTCTTCATAGCAATAAAACCCAAACTAAAACAGAAGGTGGTACCAGGAGTTGGGTACTGCTGTGATAGGCCTAACCATGCTTTTATTTGGAGAAATGTAAACTTTGGGACTTTGGATTAGAAAAGCGGTTGAATGCTTTAAGCTGGGTTTAATGGGCCATCTTAGTGAGCACATAGAAGACAGTGGTGTTGAGTGTGATTTGTACTGTGAGGTTCTGGCTCAAGGAATCTTAGAGAGAAAGAATACTAGTATGTGGCCTAGAGACCATTTTTGTGATATTTTGGCAAAGTATGTGGCTACCCTCTGCCCTTGTCTAAAAAGTCTGCCTGAGGCCAAGATGAAAAGTTATATATTAACAGCTTTGGAAGACAACCTAATATTGAGTGTGTTGCTTGGCCACTAGTGGACATGATTATGCATATTTACAATGAAAAGGAACAAACTGAGCAAGTAAAAATAAGTTTGTACAGTTTGAAGAGAAAAGGAGCACCAAAAAGTAGAATGGAACTAAGTCTTGTGTTCAAGGAGATAAAAATATTAAAGAAAAGCCTGAGGTTAAATGGAAAAAAGGCAAGCTCCCACCCAGCTAAGACTTTAACTTGTAAAAAGGAATTAGGAATTAAAGGCGAGGATCAGGGTATGGTGGCACAGGCTGTTAATTCCAGCACTGGGAAAGAAAAGGTGGGTAGGTTTCAGAGTTCAAAGACAGCCTGGTCTACAGATTGAGTTTCAGGATAGCCAAGCTTAGACAATGAAGGAAACCATTGAACCTAGAAAGCTGGCAAAGATGTAATTGAACAAGGTGGCCATGCTACAGCCCCAGCAAGCAGCAAAACTTGACAGCTTTGGCCACGTGGTTCATCAAACCTCGATGAAAGGGGTTTAGAATCTTCCTCCATGGCTGAGAAAAGCTGATAAGGCATATGTCAGGGGTGTCCCGGCATGGAGGCCCAGAGAAGCCATTGTGTGAATCTGTGAAGTGAGGCCTAGATTGCCTTGGAGACCACAAGATGTTGGAGATGCCAGGTGCATGGAACACCTGCTGAGGAGAGCTGCTAACGGAGCAGAACCAGGCCAACAGAAAGAAGTGTGCTGCGGGGAAGGAAGTGTGCTGTGGGGAAGGAAGTGTGCTACGGGGAAAGAAGTGTGCTGCAGGGAAGGAAGTGTGCTGCGGGGAAGGAAGAGTGCTGCGGGGAAGGAAGTGTGCTGCAGTCAACAAAGCTGAGAGAAGCTGGAGATCTGACGATCTTCAACTTCAGTTGGAGATGCAAAGTCTGAGTAGGAGTTTGCCCTGCTGGCTTTTGGTCTTACTTTGCTCCAGTATTTCCTCACTATGCTCCATTTCCTCCCTTTTGGAATGGTAACATAATTCCTGTATCATTGATTTTATAAGGGATTACGGCTAAGAGATTGTATGAATCTCAGAAGAGATTTTGAACTTTGGACTTTTAAACAAATGTGACACTGTTATAGACTATGGGGACTTTTAAAGTTGGACTGCGTGCATATCTGCATTATGATATGGCTACAAGTTTATGGGGCCCAGGGAATGGAAGGTGGTAATTTGAATAGGATGGGCCCAGTAAGCTCATGTGTTTGAGTGCTAGGTCCAGTCCCAATTAAATGTTTTCCTTTATGAGAGTTGCTATGGTCATGATATCTCTTCACAGCAATAAAACCTAAACTAAGACACTTAATACCTAGAATCTTTTAATTTTTTGTTCTTGAGACACCAAGCCAAGGACTAATTTATTCTTGTATTTAAGTTTTTTTTTTAAATATTAACTTTATTCTCAGAATCTCACATGCTGACATTGTGCATATAAGAACTCTAGGGAAATTTATTATCTCTCATAACCCTGCAAATTATGAATGTGCTTAGCTAAATATAATATTTTATGTCCACTCACTTCATTATCTTCTCATTTTAAGCATTCTGTTTGGTTAAGTAAATGTATCCTTATTAAGAAATAATTTTCTCAGTAGAGAAAACAATTCAAGACAATGGCATCATCAAGGACTTCTGAACAGCTCTCTAGTCACTTAGAAAAGAGTGACAAATGACAATTGAAATTTTAAGAGATAAACAAATTTCTTCACAACCACAAAAGAAAAAAAAAACAGTTGAGTAAAAACATACAGCAAAATGGAAGAGTTCATCACAAAGAGCGTGAAGTGAGCAGGTGATTCCCAATAAAATCAGACTATACACTTTTTAATAAATAATGAAAAAAATAAATATCAGCTTCACAAGGCACCAGAGAAATGTGAGTTAAAACCACATGGAGAGTCTATCACTTCAGAAAACAAATAGCAACAAGTGCTGGTGAGGACATGGACAAAGAGGAGCCATTCTGTACTGCTGGTGCAAATATAAAACAAAAGAGGCATGATGGAAGCCAATCTGGAGGCTCCTCCGACAGCTGAAAGCAGGTCTTCCATATGATCCAGCTATATCACTCCTGGGCATTTACCCGGAAGACTTCAAGAAAGCATACCGCAGAGATGCTGCACGTCAGTGTTCACTGCAGCGCTGCTCACAGGAGCTGAGTCATGGACCAACCTGGGTTCCCAGCAACAGAAGAGTGAGTGAGGACAATGTGGCACATACACAATGGAATTTTTTTTTTCAGTCATAAAAAAAAAAAAATCAAAATCATGTTGTTTGAAGGAAGATGGGTGAAACTGGAGATAATTTTATGAAACAAATCCATCTCAGGAAAATAAATACCATATTTTTTTTCTCCTTTGTGGTTCATCGATTTTATATAGATATTTAAAATCCTATGTGTGTAAATATGACATAAAAGGAGAAGCCAATCTATCCTGGCAAGTATCTCTAACCTATGACCTAGGGATGCATAGCCAAGGATAGCTATGAACATGTCCTGGAACAAAATCATGTTAGTCGGACATGCCTGATAGGGTAAGAAAAGGGACTAACAGGAAAGGGACCACATACGTGGATGTGAGTAAACGCACCTATTATCTATCTTTAATGCAGAAATTCAGGGGCTGTCTTGCAATTTTGCAACCCCAATAGAGAATTCAGACAGTCATCTGCTTTGCAGAAGTGATTGCACTAAAACTTAGCTATGAGTCATGGCTTAGTTTAACTCACGCGTTAACGGTTACCATCCTCATCTGACAGGAGAGATATGCTGTCCAGATGAGCGGCACAATCGAGTTTCCATCGGCTTGGGTGATGCTTGCTGTGGCAGAATGCCTTACACCACTTCTGGGAGCCAGGTGTGCTGTGCGGGGAGCCTCCGCGATGGCTATGGGCAGCAGTGTTGCGGGGGAGTGATGGTGAGCCAGGATCTCAAATGCTGCGGTGGAGGAGAAGAGGGCGTGGTATACAGTTACCTCGCAGGTAAGGCCCCTTGTCCATCCTGTAGGATGTGGAGAGCCGATGGGCAAGGAGCAGGAGGGATTTGCCCTAGAAATATAACAAACAATTAAAATCCATATTAATAACCTCTAATGAAATAATGAGGAATATACTATGTAACCATTAAAAAATCCTTTTTTAAATGTATCTAGTCTACTTCATAAAGATACATCAAATTTATTTCTTTGGGGCTGAAGAAATGGTTCAGTTGTTAGGAGCCTAAGATTGGTTCTTAGCACCCATGCTGTGAGGTCCACAACCACCTGTAACTCTAGCATCTCGGATCAGACGCCCTCTTCTGGCCTCCATGGGCACTGCAGCCTCAGACAGGTAAACATGAACAAGCACGTAATTTTTTGAGGACATCTTTAAAAACCTTTCCTTATGAATGCCCCCCCCCAAATAAATCCAAACTCCCATATAAATGTATTTTTATAAATCAGAAGGGTATTTCTTTTTTTTTTTTTTTTGTTGTTTTGTGGGTTTTTTTTTTTTTTTTTTTTTTTTGGTTTTTTGAGACAGGGTTTCTCTGTGTATCCTTGACTGTCCTGTTCTCGCTTTGTAGACCAGGCTGGCCTTGAACTCACAGCGATTCACCTGCCTCTAGTACTAATAGTAGACAAAATAATCACAGTGAGATTGAGATATTAATATTTTACTTTTTATTCTCCTATTTTTATGTTGATAATATTATGTATTATAATACTAATATTAATATTAAAGTATTGTTTACTAATACTAACATTAACAGCAAGCATTACCACTGGATGAGTCCTTCTTACCAAGTAGGAGTGTCTGCCGTTATCTATATTACTGCCAAAATTAATCTTTATAGCTACCCACAAATAGGTAATATTTTTATATCCATATTTTGTAGCTTAGGAAAGGTGCCCAGGCCTATATTTGGTGGAAAAGCACTTACTAGTATATGGGAGGCCCTTAGTTTGATTTTTAGCACCACAACATAACAACAGCAATAATAAAATTAATGTGAAAATTGAAATGTGAGCATAAGAGGCCTACCGGAGATTCTATAGGTGCCCAGTATGGAGTTTAGGTGAACGGAGCTTATAGTTTGAAGGGATGGAGGAAAGAAGCAGAATACACAATGAATATTTATTTGTAATAAGAAAACATATTATAAGTATTAAGAAGTTCAGGAAATCCCACTTATATAATATAATGTGGTGTGTGTGCACATGTGTGTATGTGAGCATATGTGTACACGTGTGTGTGAGGGTGTATGTTGTATGAACCCCTATGTATTTATGCAGAGGTCTGGTGAGGGCATCTGTTTCCTGCTCTGTCACTTGCTCTGACCTTCAGACAGGAGCTCTCACTGGACTTGGAGCTATGCTGGCAGCCATCCCCAGCCGCACTCCAGTCCTGCCTCCCCACAGTGCAGGGTTACAGGTGTGTATGCAGCCACACTACACTTTTACCTGGGCTTCGGGGATTTGAGCACAGTTCCTTGTGCTTGTGAAGGCTCACCCACGGAGTCATCTCTTCTGTATCCAGCATCATGTTTAAATATCTGTAGCCCATAATTCCTGGCGTCCTTCACCTTGATTTATACACACCATCGGTTGCCCATCCAGATGACCCTGGCACTTTAGTGGAATTTTATTGCGGCTCACTTTTTCCCCTCTCACATTGTTGATCATAATTTCCTTTTTAAATCAGCTGGAGTTTAGAAACTTGGTTTTAAGTGCCCCAGCGCATTATTATGATGCTTCATAAAGAGGTAGGATTACTGTCAGATTTGGGAAATTTCTGCCAAGGATCTCCTTGGGATCGTGGAGTATTTCAGATTTTCTTCTCTGAGAGCACTCTGCAGCGAATAGTCTTCCTATCTGTGGAGCTGGCTGCATTAACTGTATTCAGTGGGTAGTATTAAAACAGCAGTTCTCAATCTGTGGGTCACCGCCCCTTTGGGGGTCAAACAACTCTTTTAGAGGGGTCACATATCAGATATTCTGCCTATCACATTACAATTCATAACAGCAGCAAAAATTACAGTTATGAAGTAGCAACGAAAATAATTTTAAGACTGGAGGTCAGCACAACACGAGGAACAGAATTAAAGGGTTGCGGCATTAGGAGGGTTGGGAACCACTGGTCTAAACTATAATTCTTTCCACTTGAGTCGTGTTATCTTTAATGTCACCAGACCATCTGCAAGTCAGCAAGATTTCTCATATTATGTGGACATTGATTTGAGTCCCGATACAGTGTTAGGACTTTGAGAATGATCTGAAATTCATTTCAGTGTTCCACTCGGTCTCAGAAAAAAGTTTTCATTAAACGCATATTTTCATGTTCTGCATGTGTATGCATGTGCACGTGTCCCCATGTGCAGGGATGGATTTGCACAAATACATATATGTTGAGGCCAGAAGACAATCATGGATCCCGTTCTTTAGATGCAGTCCACCTTTATCCCTGAAACAAGGGCTCTTACTGGTCTGGAACTTTCTGTATATGCTAGATTGATGGCTAGATAGCCCCAGGGGTCTGCCTGTCCTTTCTTCTTCAGTGCTGGGACTATAAGGGGGTGAGGGGGTGAGGGGGTGAGGGGGTGAGGAGGCCATTTCCACAGCTGTCTGATTAGGAGAACCTGTGTTTAGAAGGGCACAAGAGACTGGCCTCACTACTGCCTCCGCCTAAGTCGGGGTGTCAGAGAGCAGCCCCTCGCTGGCTTTTGGGGGTCCCTTCTATGAAGAAGGGTTAGTGCTGATAGAAAACATCTGTGGAGATAATTGGCTGTTAGCACCTGAACAGAAGAGTGAGGGAGTCAGGGCTGCCTGTGGGGTAGCTAAGGCAGGAATACTTCCTGTGGAGGGGGAGGCATCACAGGTGTTCATGGTTTATTTAGCAAGGCAAAGGGATGGGTATACAGTGTGGGGGTCACAAGTTCACAGGTCGAAAAATGGGGTTTGCAGGATACATTAGGCTAAGGAGACAGAAACCCGATCTTGTTAAGGTGTGGAGAATTAATATCACTGTAGACCGGTGTGGCTCCTGCTTTGGTTCCAGACTACAAGCCTGTGCTCGCTCCCATGCCCAGCTTTTCCACCTGGCCTCTGCAGATCAAACCGGAATCTTTTCTTAGGTTTTCAAGCCAAGGTTTCTGTGTAGTTGTACTGTCCTGGACTCACTTTGTAGACCAGGCTGGCCTCAAACTCACAGAGATCCACCTGTCTCTGCCTCCCTGAGTGTTGGGATTACAGGCATGCGCCACCACGCCTGGCTTCAAACTCGGATCTTGTCCTTAGAAGGCAAACACTTTACCAGCTAAGGCATCTTTTCTGCCAACTATTTCTTTCACTTTCCCCATGTTTATTCATATCTTTTTTTTTTTCAGTCTTTCCTTCATCATTCCTCATTTAGTAGTCTACGAACTCTTACCTTCTGTATCTCCCTAAATTGCAGCATCCGTGCATACTCCAGCCTTACCAGCTTTCTGTGGGACTAAGTAAAGCCCTGTAGGTTGCCCGTGAAAGCAAAACTGTTTTTCATAATAACAATCGATCTATGCATTCAAGCTTATGTCTATTTATCCATGTGTGGAGGAGCACAGGAATGTGTGCATAGCTCAGGTGTGGGGTTCAGAGGACAGTTTGGGGGAGTCAGTTCTTTTATTACGTACACCATGTAGGACACCAAAGTCAGGGCACCACGCTTCCTTTATCTACTGTGTCCCCTAGTAAGCCCCACTCTTGTGTTCTCTTGAGTGTCTCGTGGCATTTCCCAGGCACTATATAGTGACAGAGAGAAGCTGGTAGGAGAATTTAGTTGCCGTCTCTGATAATAGACCTTGAATTGGCTCACGAAAACTTGTACGAGAAAGGCATTCTTGTCAAGGATTTGGTTTTGGAAAATATATCTGTGCCTCAGAAATATATCTTTATATATTATGAGTTTGCTGTACCTTTTCAATGGATTTGTTTTCAGGATACGAGGCACACACTGCTTTAACACACACAAGCAAAGTTTGTCTTGCTTGGAGTTTGGCTTTGGATTGTTTTGTTCAGCACAGGATCTCATCCTGTAGCCCATTATGACCCTGAATCCTGATCCTCCTGCCTCAGCCTTCTAAGTGCTGGGATGGGATGGCAAGTGTGCTGCACTAGCTAGGTGTATAGGCTTTGCTTTTCTTCCTTAGTCTCCTGCCACAGCCTTTCATTCAACAAATAAGACTGTATTGAGTCTATATTCAAAAAAAAAAATCACTCTTTTAAGTGTAAAAAATTTATTAGGATTTCATTTTTCCCCCAAATCTGTATTACTTCTGGTTCATCCAGGAGCAACGTCTGTTAGGCTGTGAAAGGCTCTCCTCCTGGTCTTCCCGTTTTCAGTTTTTGCTGGTGTGCCTTAATTGTGAAAACGAATGAGTTAGTTCCTCGCTCGGCCTTGGTCATTCTCCTCTCTAAGGCCCCGCCCACTCACCCAGCAGTCTAATGCGTGCACATTTTCAAAACTAAGTCATCACTGCATTGAGTGGGTGCAGAAGGCTAAGTCTGGGTTATACCCCTGTATTAGAATCCTGCACCCTGAGTGAGGTCTCACGCAAAGCAGCTTGACTCACTGGGAAAGTGATGACCATGTAAGAGCGCATGCCCTGGCTTATGAGTGATGTGTCATCTATACAAGGAAATGGAGGGAGCCAGCCTGAGCCAGCCCAGTGGCAGAAAATGTGAGGAAGGAAAGAGATGATGGAGCCCTGGTGCCAGAAGGAAAAACAGGGTAAAGGTGGCTGTCCTCCAGGACAGATTCTTAACCTTCTAGAGAATCCTTTCCTAGTTATAAACTCTTCTTTTCAATTAAAGTGCATCAAAATGACACTCGCACATATTTGTGGATACATGAACACACACACATGCACACACACAAGCACACATGCAAACTGCCTGCCATCTTTACACCCTTGAAGTCCACCCAGAGGCCAAGATTCAAAACCACCATCTTTTACTAAAATATGATCATGATGATAGCTAACTAGTCAAATATTTCTTTTTTCTAAAGAATTTTTCATATATATATATATATATATTGCACCTGTTTGCAAATGCCTACAGAGACCATAAGAGACCCTAGAGCTGGGGTCAAGGGTAGTTGTGAACCTCCGGATTTGGGTGCTAAGAACTAAATTTGAGTCCTCTTCAAGAACAGTACCTTAACCGCTGAGTCCTCTCTTGACCACCGAGTCCTCTCACCAGCACCCAGTGAGGCCTTTCTTAAACTGTGATATTCCTCAACTCCTATGCAGCAAGACCGACATGGTTCTGTAGCACTGCCTGTATGGCTAACTCTGGTAGTCACGGTGGAGGAGGCAGAAGCTCAGTGCTTGTAAAATAAAGGAGAAAAATCTCTTTATTACTTTGACCTTCAGACACATGAAAGACGGGCAAGTTCTGTGCCCCCTCTCTCCTCCTCTTCTGTCTCTCCTTCCGGTCTCATCGGATGCTCACGTCTGCTCTCAAACCAGCCACTCTCCATACCCGCTGGACAAGGCTGGGATCTTCCAACACGGTTCCAAAGCCTGGCCTCTCTCACCGCCTGGCATTGTGAGCCTGGCTCGTAAAACATCTCTTTATGTACTTTATTACTTAAACTCTTTTATTTGCCTGCAGGAGCCCTTTAACAAAATCACATTGAATTGACTTTCTCACACCAAATCAAATCTCCCTGGTCCCAGTTCAGTTGTCTTTGTCAATATGTATTTTATAAATGGAGTGAATTAACAGATGCTGCCGGAGCAGAAGTGCTGGGGTAGCGTTTATGTTTTTTAGTGCTCTCTCTGGGCAGATGAGATGTGTGGGATAGTTATACAGGTATCCTGGGACGAAAGTCATTCCCGCGGATATGTATTCTTAACCGTTTTCTCCGGATATATTTTAAATCTCTTTATTACACATTTTCCCCTTAGTGTTTTGCGTATATGGTTTTATCACGTCTGCTGTTAATCTTGGCTTGGACTTGATGTAGCCCTTCACATTAAAAGACAAAATTAAAACCCTCTCTATCACTAGGAGAGAACAGAGATTTTCTGTGAGCCGAGAACAAGAAGATTATGTTTCTTTCTATATATTATATATCAGGTCCATGCTGTCTTTGCTAAGAATGATCCTGAAATTATTTCATAGCAGGATTCTGGGTTTACATGCCCTAGACTCTGCCTTGAGGAAAATTAATGAAAACCACCAGAAAAAAATGAATATTTTCTTTTAAGTTAGAATTTTCAAGTTTTGTAGAAAAGGTGGGGTGGGGTGTGTAGTTACAGAGATCCATGGTACAAGAGATAACTGAAAAAGATTTTTCCCAAAATGTCTCCAGACAACCATGAGAGTCTTTTTTAAAATACAGTATATACATGTTCTAAAATATATGGCAGCGGTTTTAGGGGGGCAGGGGCTGTCTTCCTTAGTTTTGTGGTGGTGGCCATATCGCCATCTACTGGTGATCACAGCATGATTTTTTTTTTTTTTTTTTTACACTGTCCCTAATTTTCTAAGTTTGTTTTGAGGATACTAATTATAAAACCTGTTTCTTTTCTCATCTATGCCTGAACTAAAGAACGCCTTGTCCCAGAATATTATGGTCCCTAGTAAATCCCAGAGTTTAATACGCATTTCTTTGCCAGGACTGATTTTCACTACGTTACTATTTTTAGCTCACATGAATAGTATATATTTCTTAGTTGTCTTTGGGGAAATGAAGCACATTTTATAGACTTAAACAATTTGCAAATCACTAGACAGATGTGTTAATAAATATTTCCTCATTAGTCCCGGACATTAAATAAATGTTGGCGGTGCACTTGTACGATTGCAAGCATCTGGTTCTCTTCTCCATCATCTGCAATAGAATAGAAGTGGCCCATCGAGTGTCTACGCGATGCCAAAGACTGTGCACACTAGTGGACCTGAGATACAAGCGTTTACCCATGTGCTTCTTGGTAATATCTGTGTCTCATTCAAAGACACTCTCCACATTCATGCATGAAGAGCCTTTGGAAGAATGGATCAAGCCATCAATAATGCATGGCCTATTTTGTTTTTCTTTGGGCACGTTTAAAGTTGTGACTTCTGTGTGTCAAAGTTCAAAAGTCAAGTGCTGTGTGTGATAAATTAGGCAGGGGTCAAAGGTTGTTGCCATGCCTTTCAGAAGCTGGTCTGTGTCTGGATTTGCAGCTCATTCATGCTGAAGTGATGCACCATGGGTATTACTACCAGGCCCCGCTCTGCAACATCTGCTCTCCCTAAGTGAGTTAGTGCACGTCAGACATCTTTATGTCAGAATATCACAGTGATGGATGCAGTCTTCAGAAAATGCTGCATAAAAATCTGGTGTGCCGTTCTGGCCATTAAGTGAAATTACTATTTAAATTAATGGCACTGTCATGGTTTATCTGTGCAAAGAATGAACGCTGATTAGAGTATTAAATAATTAGCAATTTATCACACTGGAACAAGGTTGATAATAATTAAAGAAGTAATGGTTTACCAAGGAAACTAGAAAGAGAGTCACTTCTTGTTATGTGAGGGAAATCTTGCCTGAAAATTCAGAAAAGCCAAGATGAAGCCCTTTGTTAAAGAACGCATCTTTTTTTTTTTCCTCCTGTCATATAAAAACAGTTCATTATCAAAATTTTAGTTGACCTGTCAAAAGTCCCTCAGAGCGATGAAATGACTGATTAGGAGTTTCGAATTAGGTCACTGTCTGCATTCTGATTTCATACTTAAAGCATGGTGAAACCATGCAGTCATTTGAGGGTGGAGGGGAAGAGTGCATTCTTCCCCTAGAAGGCCAGTTTTCAGATCTCTATTGCTCTTTAAAATGGAAACACAAATAGCTACTAGAGAAAAAATTGACAGTCAAGAATCCAAGGTTGTATTTAAATATCTGATCCAAAGGCAGAAGAAAAATAATACCCAAATAATATAAAACTTAAGCCTGTGGTTCACATATATATGTATATATATATATATATAGGCAATTTGCATGACTATACTGGTCTTTACCCACATAATTAAGACTCGTTCCACAATGAGAACCCTGCTATGCATATTTATTATAGAAAACATGCCCTGGGAAGGTTAATAAAAATTATTAATATCATAGTTTACTTTCAATTTCTTTGAAGAGTTGTCACACTTAGGTTAGCATGATACATCAAAACTCTGTAATGACCAGAGCCTATTATCAGTCATATATGCAATTTTTAAATATTTAAATTTTTTTGAAGCATAAACAGCAGTATGGCGGTTCTTCAGAGCCTGACTAAAAGGTGTCTTTCGATAAGAGATCCACTGTACTGAACTCGACTGAATGATTAAAAAAAAAAAAAAAAAAAAAAGCTTTGAAAACTCTTTGGTCTGTTATTAAGGGTTCTGTTCCTGATGTGGGTGTTTGTACAGGACCAGATTAAACAATTCAGGACCCCAGAACACTTGGAATTTGAAGTTCTTTGAGATATCAGTCAGGACTAATAATAAACAAACAGAACTCTAATTAAAATGAATCATTCATCAGCTTGCACGCTGAACGGGCAGATGCCGGTTCTAATAAGACAGCATGGTGACATGCCATCCCGACACCTTCATTTCTGGCGTAATCCGACTCCAGAGTAATGTTTATTTAGCTAGTGCCTTTATGTCTAAATTGATGCGAGGTTTCTTCTGTGGCAATAAATGGTAGGTAATTGGTCAGTGGGAGAAAAATCTGCTGGTCCTCCAGGTATGTATGTCTGTCTTCTGATGTGGGAAGCGGTGAGCCTCCCTGGACGGCTGGGGAAACCGGCCTTACAACCAATGCCATCCGCAGGAGCAGAGCTGCAGGCGACTAGGGACAACCATTGCTGGCTGCAGTGCTGCTGTTTTCCAGTGACCACAACTGTGCTCCACAAGTGTGTGTGTGTGTGTGTGTGTGTGTGTGTGTGTGTGTGTGATGTGCTATGGTGTAGTATATGTTGTGGGGAGTTGTGATGTGGATATGTGTGTAGGTGCATATGTGTGTGGCTGTGTGCGTGTTTGTGTGTGTGCTTACATACCTTGTGCATGTGTGCATATGTGTGCATATATGTACGTGCATGTGTGTGTGTGCCTATGTTCTATGTGGGGAGGAATGTATGGTTTGTGTGGTGTGTGGAAGGTGTGTGTGTGTGTGTGTAGGTGTGTATGTGTGCATATTTGTGTGTGTTTGTGGTATGGTATGTGTGCTGTGGTGTGTGCTGTGATATGTACTGTGTTTTAATTAGTTTGTTGAGAATTTTGCACAGCAGATTCTGATCATGTTTGCCCCTTCCTTTCCCCCCTCCCCAAATTCTTCCAGATCTCCCCTACCCACCCAGTTTGTAGGGCTTTTGTTGTTGTTTTGGTTTGGTTTTGGGTTTGGGGTTTTGGTTTGTTTTTATCTTTTTAAACCCATCAAGGCCAATTTGTCCTTCCTAATCATATTCATGGATGTCTGGCCTTCTCCTGGAGACTGAGCGTCTTACCAGGAATCACACTCTTAGAACAGACCTGACCCCACCGCCCCCAGCAACTAACAGTTTCCATTAGCTCCTCGGCCAGTGGAGCGACTTCCTGCCTGAGTGTGCAGAGGTGGTTGTGATGACACAACGAGTTAGCCCTGTGATTCACTGCCAGCTGTGTTGAGAAGACAGTGTTTCCTGTAGCCACCCCCAGCCTCTTGAATCTTTCTACCCTCATTGCACAATGGTTGCTGAGCCTTGAAAGGGTGACATGTGGTACATCTTCCATTTAGGGATGAGCATTCCATGACCTCCTAATTGTGGTTGCAGTGTTACCCTCCCCCTGCCCATGATGTAAGTTATTAAAGAGACAGCTGACGAAGACTTTGACTAGTTGCTGTTGTCAGCCTCTTAGATATGGTCTCATGTGTGTACTCGAGAACCCCAAGACGGTCTTACACTTACCATTGCACTGAAGATAACTGAGTACTTTTGATCTCTCTGCCTCCACCTCCCTAATGTTGGCATCACAGTATACCCACATCCTGTTTATGAGGTACATACTAGAGACCAAACATAGGCAAGTGCTCTACCAACTGAGCTACCTCTATCCTTGGCCTGGTTGTACAAACACAGTAACTCTGGGAGAGTGGAAGACTATGGCTGTTTCAGATATCTCAAGAGGTGACAGCACAAGACACAGATAGGCAGGGGCTTGCGCAGCTCTTACCAAGGATTGCTCATGGAGATATCACTACATTCCCACTCTCCTTGGGAATCTCTAGAGCTTTCTCTCTAGAACCTTTTAGTCTAGCTAACCTGCTTGTGCAACATGGTCTTATCATCACAAAAGGGGCAGGCAGTGTTGACAGAAACCCCATCTTTTTTTAATGGAGCGCGGGCAAGCTGGTCCAGCTGAATAATTTCTGAACAGTTCCTCTTGTGTGTTCTTTTCCTAACGAGTGCCTGGCGCTCTTGGTAAGAAGGACCCTCATCACACATCTAAATCACCTTGGTGGGGAAATGTTACCTCTACTGTGCCTTCTTCGCTGAAACTGCCCAAGTCTGACATTTTTATGCCGAGCTTTACGGCTGCCTCAGTTCTCTTCCTTTTTTTTTATTTGATATTCATATATAACATTTTATTGTTGCAGGAATGCTGTGTTGTGGGCAGGATTATGTGAATATGTCAGATACCATATGCTGCTCAGCTTCCAGTGGAGAGTCTAAAGCACATGTTAAAAAGAATGGCCCAGTGCCAGTAAAATGCTGCGACACTGAACTTATTCCAGAGAGCCAGCAATGCTGTAATGGAGTTGGATATAACCCTTTGAAATATGTTTGTTCTGATGAGATTTCAACTGGAATGGCGATAAAGGTAATTGATAGAAAGGCTCTTGGAGGTGCCACTTTGGCGATGGAAAGGGAAACACATTGTCCATAACTATTTTTCTAAAATAGGAATATAAAAACGCGTGTGTGCATTATTCATTTTTTGCATTCTATCCATATTACTACAGAATGGGTTTGTCATGATTGATGCTAGTGCAATGGATTCCAAAGGAATCCCTAATGATTAGCTGTTCCCGAAGAAGCTTTACTCAACACTTCAGATGAGTGGAGGACTGGAAGTGTGTGCTCCCAGACCAAGCACTGTCCTCCCTGACCCCTGCAGAGCATCCTTCACAACCCTGGGTGCTGGGGCTGCCAATTGTGGTGATTCATCTCAGTTGTCAACCTGGTGTGATTTAGAATTACCTGGGCTCACCTTCTGGGTGTGTCTGGAGGAAATGACTGAGAGTTGAACATTCACTCTGGGGTCGGCAGCGCTTCCGCGGGATGGGCAGAGCCAGTGAGCTGAGGACCAGCCAGCCGTCATCCTTTTCCTCACTTAAGACATGTGCTCGTTATCTTACTTCTAAACAAGCCTCCACGTGGACTCGCTGCGTTTCACAGGAAGTCTGGTTGTGTCCATAGCTTTGGAGACTGACCTCACAGCCTTGTGCATGCAGACAAGCATTCGCTCTATCAAGGAGCTGCACCCCAGTCTTACATGGTGTTGGGGCAAGCACCCCCCTTCAGCCTGGAGTTCACCACCTTCCTTCTGGGGAGTAAAGAGGTTTCATTCATATGATAACTTACTGTTTCATCTATCTTAGTTGGTCCTGATCTTCTTTAATCTATCTTTTAGTATTTTCCTTCTGGCTGTTCCTTATCCACTGCTTAACTCTTCTTTTATTACCGCAACAATGTATTGTCTTAGATGTGTCTTTCAACTTCTCTATTAATTAAAAAAAAAATTAGATCTATTCTGTCTTAAGGGCCTTTGGGGTTGGGGAGTGGTGACTATCTTTATAATTCTGATGGGATTGGCATGGTTGCATTTGTCAGTTTGCTCTGGTTTTGAACAGTATTGTTTGCTTCTTTAGCACAGCTTTGACTCCTCTTGGTTTACTCTTGCTTGCCCTAAGCCTCTTCATCTTTACTGTGTTATAATTGCTTCTTTCATCAGAGGCTATGTGTAGGCTGGCTGTCAGTGGGAAGCATGGCAGGGCAGTCACCTGACAGGGAGCCTGCTTGTCGGGGAGTCACATGATGAAGAAATCTAAGTATCCCAGGACTCCACACAGGCTGGGAGTGTGTTGGCCTAGGTGCCAGTTGTGCAGAAACAGCGAGAACACACAGGTGTGCTCCTGCTGTGCACCCTGCAGGTTTACTTTCCCCTTTCACTATTTTATATCTGGGTCCTGACTTTGTTCTTCCAGTGTGCCCTCTCTGCTCCCCTCAGTCTCACTAGCTCCTCTTCAGCTGCCTCACTCCAGCATGCACTGCCAGCTGCAGCCAGTAACAGCACGCATTGCTGACATCCTGTCTTAGGACCCATCCTTGGAGTCATCAAGGGCCACAGGTTCCTGTTTTCTTGTGCTATACCAGATATCTCTATCTATACAATCTCCAGTCTCTGTCTCTGTGTCTGTCTCTCTCTCTCTCTGTTTCTGTGTCTGTCTCTCTCTCTCTGTTTCTGTGTCTGTCTGTGTCTCTCTGTCTCTGTGTCTGTCTCTCTCTCTGTCTCTGTCTCTGTGTCCGTCTCTCTCTTTCTGTTTCTGTGTCTGTCTCTCTCTTTCTGTTTCTGTGTCTGTCTGTCTCTCTCTGTCTCTGTGTCTGTCTCTCTCTCTCTCTCTCTCTCTCTCTCTTTCTCTCTCTCTCTCTCTCTGTCTGTGTGTCTGTCTCTCTGTCTGTGTGTCTGTCCCCCACCTCATTTACTAACCCTGCCTAACTACTAAGCCAACCACATATTTTAGAGCTGTGTTGCTTAAATAGACTCTGCTAAAATATAAACCAAAGTTCATGAAAGTGGTGACTGCAAAGAATATGATTTTTAGCTTTATTGAGGTGTAATTGGTATGTGTGTATATATGTGCACGTGCTTGACTTCCATGTATACATTAGAGAGTGATCACCAAACAACTTAGTATATGTATAACTTCAAAAAAAATACCAGTTTCTTCCTGTTTTTAAATTTTTATGGGTGAGGGTGTGGTAAAAAATGGTTTAGATCTATCCTTTCCATAGTTTTTTTGGTTGTTTAGGTTGCTTTGTTTTGTTTGTCTATAGAATTTCATATCACATCCAGTATTAGCAGCTCCTTTCCACAAAGCATCTTAGGAAGTGATCTTACCTCCTGGCACTTCACAGATGGCCCCAGGATCACAGCAGGAAGGGAAAGCGAAGACTTTGGGCTGGGTTGTCTTTGGGTCCCTTATGCAAGTCCCACTGCCTTTGTCTGAGTCCTCTAGTATATATATATACTATATATTGTGTATATATACTATATTTAGTGTGTTTACATATTATATATTTTACACATATAATCAAACTAGAGGGCCTCTGCTGATACACGGGGCTTAGACATAGTGTCCTCAGGGGGAAGTAAAAAGCGGCTCCAGCAACACAGCTCCTGTTCCAGCCTGTTCCAACCTGTTCCAGGAAGCTGCTTCCCGTTGCTTCCCTGCCTATATCCTTACACTTTTCATTATTTTTTTTACATACAATCTATTCTTTTGCTGTCGTTTGGATAGACTTTAAATAGACAGAAAGAGAAACATGTGTTCACTTTACCCCTTTTTAATGGAATTCCCACCAATGATTTTCTGAAGAAATGTTATTTTGATGAAAATGGGGAGAAAAATTTAACCTTTCATGAAAGAAAGACGAGAAATGATCAAATTTTAATATGAAAACCATTTAAAACCCATTTATTACTTATGTACAGGGATGCAATGTGTCTTATGTCATTATTACCTTCTTCATAGTTCCTATGATTTAAAACGATCAAGTGCTTAATTTCCCCAGACTAGAACACTCACCAGTAAGTATAAAGAATCTAGATATCCCTCTGGGAAAAGATTAACAAGTATAACTAATTATAATGAAAATATGAAATACTTAGCATTTCTAGCTATGTAACTGAGGGTCAGCTTTTCTAACTATGTAGCTGAGGGCTTAACTTGTCTTTGGAAATTTTGTTACATTTAAGTATTTGTGTCTTGTGGTCAGAGACACTTTGTGCCCTGGAGGGTCTGAGGAAATATGTAGAGGCCAGAGGACATGTTTGTGGAGTTGGCTCTCTCCCCCAGGGACTGGATTTGGATCTCCAGCTTGGCATCTTTCTGGCCCCAGTGTCAATTTTTCTTACAGCACAGAAGTGTACCATATGGAAGCAGCACTCAGGAGGCAGAGGCAGGCAGATTGCTGTGAGTTTGGGGCCAGCCACATCTACAAAGTGAGTCTAGGACAGCCAAGTCTACACAGAGAAACCCTGTCTCGAAAAACCAGAAAGAAAGAAAGAAAGAAAGAAAGAAAGAAAGAAAGAAAGAAAGGAAGGAAGGAAGCAACAGAATTCACACCACCACCACCAACAAAAAAAAATGCAGTTCCTTTTGCCGGGTGTGCTCTGAGCATGGGACACTTTGAGAGTTGGTCATTTGATTCACAGACCAAACCTTCCTGGTGAATTTAGTTTCCATGCTATGCACTCATGCAGATTTGAGGGTTCATGACACCCATGTTCCCAGAGGTCAAAAGACATGAAACTTAAATCATGCTCCAAACCTATGGTCTTTCAAAGTCTCTGCACTTCCTGGTATACAAACCATTTTCGTTGATGCGTTTTAAGATGTTTGTTTATCAGAAGAGTAAAATATGTAAGTCATACAAAAATGCATGCTACATGGCTCAAGGAAGTTCACAAGCCCTCTTGTCCCTTTTCCCAACAGGAGACCAGAGTATGTGCAACTCTCTGCCCAGCGTCCATGGAAGCCACAGCACATTGTGGCCAGTGTGACTTCAATGCCACCACACATATCTGCACTGTGACGAAAGGGCCTCTCAGTCCCACGGGGAAGGTATCAGAAGAAGGACTGTGCTCTACAGCAGAGGAAATAGTTTATTCCGGAGATGCAAACACACGGTCTTTCACAGGTAAGGGATGCCGCGCCCTTTGCCCATGCTGTAGGCCTAGTGAGGGGCTGCTGCTGCTGCTGCCGCTGCAGACTCCATTTCCCATGGACAGTCCCCTTCATGTCAATCAATGTCAATCAATTCCATCATACTTTCAGGCCCACTTGTTGAACAGCAATCAGTGATGTAATCCAGATGCATCCAAAGTCAGTTATTTAAAATGTTAAGTCACTCAGCAAGGATATGTACTATTTTAAATTAAATCGAAACAGAATAAATAAGAAATAAATAAGCTATGTGTGCCTTTCTGGTCTATTCCACTGAGTGACCATTTTCATTCTCAAAGCTACAAAGCAACTTCCAGTGAGAGCAGTGGGTGGCCGCTGCTCTGCTTGGAGGCAGGAAGCATGGGGAAGCCTGCCAGGGTTCGCATGAGACCTAAGAGTGTCATTCTGGGAAAGGGGACACTCCAGAGAGAGACTGTCCCCAGGACGGCCCATCACCCTTAGCACAATAGCCATCACAGCCACTGAGACACTGACTTCTAAGTACCCTGCTGCCCATCTGGATTAGTCTGAAGTAGGAATACTTAGCACTCAGCACTGGCTCAGTTGGATGAGAAGCTTTGCCGAGTTAGATGGTTTCTAAAACTGCTCTGCTCTTTACTACAGTTTTACTGTGTGAATGTTTACAGAATTGCTTGGGTTTGAGCAAAAAGACATCAGTGATACACACAGAGCTGGAGAGTCTGTTTAAGTTACACAACTCATTCCCACTCTGGTTAAATAAATACAAGAGTGCTATATTTGACACGAGCCTTCACCGTGGCTTACTTAACCACAGGCATTAAGCATGTCAAATCTCAGCAAAGGAGACTTCCAGGCGGGATGGCAGGTGAGACAGGAATGCCCACAGAGGAAGGGCGTGTACAGATCAGCGCGTACTCCCAGTGCGGTGGTAGCTAGCTCAACACTCTCTGCGTCCTCCCAAGGCATTCATCTAGTGTGATCATAGGAAGCGAGGGAACTGAGGGTCAGATCTGGAAGAGGAGCTTACTGTGGGAAGCAGACAGTCCTCACGTGAGGCCTTCAGAAGGATGAGATCTAGAAGCTTCCGTGTGGACAAGGACCCTCCTTCGGGGCACTTGGCACCTGCTTCAAGTGTCGCCGGCCCCTCTGTAGCCCTCCATCATCCTGCTCAAGTAGGAGGTCCAGGCTTCCTGGGTCAGCCATGAGCCCCTCTTGTCCCTGCGGCATCAAGCCTTTACTACAACTCACTTTCTTTGGACACTCATCCCATTTCCCCCCCAACAGCTTGAAAGGTCTCTATAAATAATAGGTTGGAATTTAGAACACTGCTCATAAACAACAACAACAAAAAAAAAATGCTTAATAAATGACATAAGTAAAGTACCGCTTTGAGAGGCTTCACGACAGAGCACAGTTTTCCCAACATTCCTGTCTCCAGCTGTCAGCTGAATATCCTGATTCTTAAATGACTGTGTTTCCATCCCAGAGACTGCCCTGCTTTTATCTGCCACCTGCAATCAAGTCAAGACTTTGAAGGGCTCTCAAAGCATCCTTCCAGGAGCCTTCTTCCGAAGTGAATAGATGTGCTACTACTGATGGGGCTTTATACGGGCTTTTAAAACCTCCACTCCAGATTGCTTCGCCTGCCAGAAAGTGCTAGCAATTGAACACAAGAAACAAAACTTTCCTATTTGGACTAGGGTAGAATCCAGCAACTTGCCTAGTCTTAACGAGCACTCTCCCACGGGCTGCTTCCCCCGTCCACTTCTCGTTTATTTGTTTTGAAACAGAGTTTCACTAGATTGCCAAGGCTGGCTTTGAACTTGCTGCATAGCCTGATCTGACTTTGAACTTATTTTCCTCCTGCTATACCCACAAACTTTACTTTTTATTGGAAATTGTTACGTACATACTGAAATGTCCATTTACCATTCATTTTATCTAGTTAGAGCTCCTCACCACAGACTACATAACCTGTCAGGAGACCGGTCTCTGTCCTTGCAGCCATTGACTGCCTGGACCCATTTCTCTCTCTCTCTCTCCCTCTCTCTCTCTCCTCTCTCTCTTCCCTCTCCTTCTCCCTCTCTCCTCTCGCCCTCTCCTCTCTCTCTCTCCTCTCCTCTCCTCTCTCTCCTCTCTCTCTCTCTCTCTCATCTCTCTCTCTCTCTCTCTCTCTCTCTCTCTCTCTCTCCTCTCTCTCTCTCTCTCTCTCTCTCTCCCCTCGCTCCTCTCTCTCCTCTCTCCTCTCTCGTGTGTGTGTGTGTGTGTGAGAGAGAGAGAGAGAGAGAGAGAGACAGAGAGACAGAGACAGAGACAGAGAGAGAGACAGAGAGAGACAGACAGACAGAGAGAGAGTTCTTTATATATTTTGGATAGTAGCCTTCTGTCAGATGTGGCGTTAGCTGGTAAAGAACTTTTATCATTCTGTGTGCTGCTGTTTTGTACTATTGACAGTGCCCTTTTATTTACAGAAGCTTTTCAGTTTCAGGCGGGCCCTCTATTAACTGTTGATCTGAGTGCTTTTGCTGTTGGTGTTCAGAAAGTTGTCTCCTGTGCCAATGCATTCAAGGCTATTCCGTGTTTTCTCTTCTGTCAAGCTCAAGTGTATGGAGTTTTATGTTGCAGTCTCTGATGCACGTGGACTTGAGTTTTTGCAGGGTGGTAAGCGTGGGCCTATTTTCGTTCTTCGCACCAACATCTGGTAAGACCCGCAGCATTTGTTGAAGATGCTGTCTTTTTTCCACGGTATATCTCTGGCTTCTTTATCAAAATCAGATGTTTATGTGTGCGTGGATTTATGTCTGGGTCTTCAGTTGGATTCCATTGACTAGCCTTTCCGTTTTTATGCCAATACAATGCAGTTTGTATTACTATAGCTCTGTAGTACAGCTTGAGATCAGGCACGGTGATGCCTCCAGAAGTTCTGTCACTGTACAGGATTGTTTTAGCCATCCTGGGTTTTTGTTTTCCCATGGGAAGTTGAAGATTGCTCTTTTAATGTCTATAAAGAATTGTGTTGGAATTTTGATGGGGATTGCACTGACTCTGTAGATTGCTTTTGGTAGGATGACCATTTTTTCCTATGTTAATCCTACCAATCCATGAACATGGGACATCTTTCCTTCTGATACCTTCTTTAATTTCTTTTTCAGAGACTTAAAGTTCTTATTATACAGGCCTTTCACTTGCTTGGTTAGAGTTACCCCTAAATATTTTATATTATTTGTGGATATTGTGAAGGGTATTTCCCTGATTTCCTCCTCAGCCATTTGTCATTTGTATATAGGAGAGTTAGTTTGTTGTTGTTGTTGTTGTTTTGTTTTCTTTTGTTTTTTAGTTAATTCTGTATCCAGACTCTTAGCTGAAGGAGTTTGTCAGCTATACGAGTTACCTAGTAAATTTGTGGGGTGCTTCTGTATATCATCTGCAAACAGCAATGCTTTGCTTGTTCCTTTCTAATGTGGATCCCTTGATCTCCGTTAGGTGTCTTAGTGCTCTAGCTAGGACTTCAGTACCATACTGAGTGGATATGAAAAAGAGGGCGGCATTGTCTAGTCACTGATTATAGTGGAAATCTTTGAATTTCTCTCCATTTAATTTGATCTTGGCTATTGGCTTGGTGTATATAACCTTTATTATGTTTAGTTATGGGCCTGTATCCCTGATCTCTCTAAGATTTTTATCATGAAGGGGTGTTGGATTTTGTCATAGACTTTTTCAACATCTAATGAGATGATCCTGTGGTTTTCTTCTTTCAGTTTGTTTATATGTTGAATTACATTGACAGACTTTTGTATGTTGAGCCATCCCTCCATCCCTGGGATGAAGCCTACATGATCATGGTAAATGATTTTTTATGTGGTTTTTGTGTTCAGTTTGCAAATAATTTATTGAATATTTTTTGCAACAATGTTCATGAGGGGAATTGGCCTGTAATTCTTTCTTTATTGAATCTTTTTGTGGTTTGGGTGTCAGGATGTCTGTGTCCTCATAGAGTGAATTTGACAATGTTGCTTCTATTTCAATCTTTTGGAACAATTTGGGGGGTATTGCTATTAAGTCTTCTCTGAAAGTCTGGTATAATTCTGCACTGAAACCATCTGATCCTTGGCTCTTTTTGGTTGGTAGATGTCTAATGACTACCTCTACTTCCTTAGGGGTTATAGGTGCAGAAAGAAAAGCAAAAGAACTCTAGCGCCCATGAAATGTGGCCCACCAGTTAACACAACCGCAATGGGTGGCTCAGAGAGGAATAACCCCGAGGACTATGTGTCCTGAGGACTTCATGTTGTTATGGCGCGTCACTCTGCTTGTCGCCTTTGTGGTCACCACGTCCCTCATAACATACGAGTTGTATGAGAACTCCCAGGGGACTTCCCACCCCTCACTGGGCAGCATCACTGGCCCTCACAGTAACAATGCTTCATCTCTCTCACACGTTGCTGCTGGAGCAGATTAATGATTCAACACCATCCTTGAAAAGAACCTGCAGATGTAGATGGTTAACTATGACCATTACACTTAGAAAGAACTTGGAAAAGTAGTTTGTTTTTTTTTTTTTTTTTTGCAAGGATAGGTTAGGATGTTCTTGCTAGTGGCTCTGAGGTAGAAAATCTTAAGGAAGACTAGGTTGTTTAGCAAAGTTAGATAAAGATGCTTTTGCTAGTTCTCTGGTGTAGAAAATCTTAGAGAACAATTTGAAGCTAAGAAAAGAACACTTTTAACAGTAAAGCCGGGGGCTTTTGAGGTTGGCAAGCAAAAATAATGGCCCAGAATAGCACTGGCTGGCATGACTCTTGCAGCCTGGGCTGGTGATTCTGACGATGATTAATTTTCTTGCACCTATTTTTGCCCTTAGCTTCCTGATTGAATAATAAAAATTATTATTGAGTAGATACACACCTTAAAGATTTAAAGTAGAAATGGCTGGCTGTTTTCTTTGTAAAAGTTTAGGCTTGTGGTTCTTTTAAGATTTTTATAAGATTACTTTTAAGGATAACTGATTTTTTTTTCCTTTGTAACCACAAATTGCAGCCTGCCAGTAATGAGAAAACTGGCTGAGAAATTACCTTGCTTCCTCACACTTTGTTAATCTATAGCAAGTTGCTGAGTTACAAATGTATATGGGTTCTTGAGAATAATTTGTTTTTCATATTTGTTTCTCATCCGTAATACATAAAACATTTGATCATGTGAGGGTATTGGGGAACATTTTTTTTATGTATACTCATTATAAGCATTCACTTAAAGAAAAATAGAGTGTAACCACATTGTGATTTTTGTACTGCTTGAAAGTTCTTGCTGAGCTGTATAAACTGTAGGAGAAAAAATAATGTTGTTGGAACTCACTCTTTGGAGTTTGTTCCATCCACCAAATGTGTGTGTGTGTGTGTGTGTGTGTGTGTGTGTGTGTGTGTGTGTGTGTGTAATGTAGATGGAGAGGTTTGAATCTTTTTCCATCCACAAAGATGTATATATGTATATCTGTAAGGCTGTGCTTGAACTCTCTCTTTGGAGTTTGTTCTGTCCATCAATTATATATTTGTATAGATGTGTACAGTAGCTGAAGGGGTTGGAATCTTTTTCCATCCACAAAGAAGAAGTTCGTTGGAACCTATCTGTTGGAGTCTGTCTTACTTCATCATCGTGTGTGTGTGTGTGTGTGTGTGTGTGTGTGTGTGTGTGTGTGTGGTCTTTTTCTCTCCTTCTGTTTTTCCTTTCTAGGTGCTTGCCACCACGAGTGGAAGCCCCCGCCAAGAGCCATCATCTCTATCCCCCATTTGACATGATAGGTGTAAGGCCCTACCAGGAAATTACCAGAGCTGTCCTGCCACCAGCAACCTAATCCTGGCCCCTCAGCTGGCCACTGTCGGTAACAATCAGTTCCAGCCTGGAAAGTTACCCTCAGAGAAAGTCAGCCAGCCAGCCAGCCATCTATGCCCTGACTCAGTTTGCCCCCTGGAATGTCGAAGCTGGTCTTCAATAATTTAAATTGTTTATATGATCTTGATTTAACTTTTTAAAAAAGTGGTATCTATCTAGAATATTGTTCATTTCTTTCAGACTTTCCAATTTTATAGAGTGCAGGTGTTTAAAGTATAACCTAATGATTCTTTGGACTTCCTCCATGTCTATTTTAATATCTTCCCTTTTGTTTCTGATTTTGCTAGTTTGGATACTCTCTCTCTGCCTTTTAGTTACTTAGAATAAGGGTTTATCTATCTTGTTGATTTTTCTAAAAGAAACCAACTTTTTGTTTCATTAGTTCTTTGAAATGTTCTCTTTGTTTCTAATTTATTGATTTCAGCCCTGAGCTTGATTATTTCCTGCTTTCTACTCCCTCTTGGGTATGTTTGCTGCTGCTGCTGCTGCTTCTTCTTCTTCTCTTCCTCCTCCTCCTCCTCCTCTTCCTCCTCCTTCTTCCTCATCTTCTTCTAGAGCTTTCAGATGTGTTGTTAAGCCTCTAGTATGAATTCTCACTAATTTCTTTATGAAGGCACTTAGTGCTATGAACTTTTCTCTTGGCATCACTTTCCTTGTGTCCCATAAGTTTGGGTATGTTGTGCATTCATTTTCATTGAATTCAAGGCAGTCTATAATTTCTTTATTTCTTCCTTGACTCAGTGGCCATTCATAGAGATTGTTAGGTTTCTGTGATTTTGTAGACTTTCTGGTGTTTCTGTTGTTGTTGAAGTCAGCTTTAAACCATGGTGGTCCGACAGGATACTGGGAGTTATTTCAGTTTTCTTTATATCTGTTGAGACTTGCTTTGTGGCCAAGTATGTGGTCAATTTTTCAGAATGTTCCATGAGATGCTAAGAAGAAGGTATGTATTTTAATGTATTTGGGTAAAATATTCTATAAAAATCTGTTACAGTCATTTGATTCAGAACATCTTTTATCTCCATCATTTCTCTGTATAGCTTTTGTCTGGATGACCTGTCCATTGATGACAGTGGAATGTGGAAGTCTCCTACTATTAAAGTGTGAGGTTCAATGTGTGACTTGAGTTTTGGTAATTTTATTTTTTACAAATATGTATGCCCTTGTATTTAGGGTGTTGACATCAAGAATTTAATTATCATCTGGAATTTTTCTTTGATGAGTATGAAATGTCTTTCTCCATCTCTTTTGGTTAAATTTTGTCTGAAATCTATTTTGGTAGATATTAGAATAGCTACACCAACGTGCTTCTTGAATCCTTTTGCCTGAAAAATCTTTTTCCAACCCCTTAATCTGAGGTAATATCTATCTTTGATGTTCAGGTGTGTTTCTTGTATGCAGAAAAAGGATGGATCCTGTTTTCTTATCCACTCTGTTAGCCTGAATCTTTTTATTGGGTAATTGAGTCCATTGATATTGAGAGATATTTATGACCAATGGTTGTTAATTCTTAATTTTATTTTGTAGTAGTAGTAGTAGTTGGTGGTGGTGGTGGTTGGTGTGTGTGTGTGTGTGTGTGTGTGTGTGTGTGTGTGTGTGTGTGTGTGTGTTTCCCCTATTAGGTTTTGCTGGTGTGAGATTATTTACTGCCTGTGTTTTCATGGGTATAGTTAGCTTCCTTGGATTGGAGGTTTTTTCCTAATACTTTCTATAGGACTGGAGTTATGAGTAGATATTGTTTAAATATGACTTGGTCATGAAATATTTTATTTTCTCTATCTATGGTGATTGAAAGTTTTGCTGGGCATAGTGATCTTGGCTGGAATCCATTGTCTTTGAGAGTCTGAAAGACATCTATCTGTCCAGGCATTTCAGCCTTTTACGGTCTTTGTGGAGAAGTCAGGTGTAATTCTATTTAGGTCTGCCTTTATATGTTACTTGGACATTTTCCCTTGCAGCTTTAATATTTTGTATTTGTTCTGTGTATTTAGTGTTTGATAATTATATAATTTCTTTTCTTGTCCATCCCATTTGGTGTTCCGTAAGCTTCTAGTACCTTATAGGCATGTCCCTCTTTCGGTTAGGAAATTTTTCTTCTTTGGTTTTGTTATATGTTTTCTGAGTTCTTGAGCTGAATTTTTCTTCTTCTATTCCTATTATTCTTAGGTATTGTCTTTTCATAGTGTCCTAGATTTTCTGGATATTTTGTGGTAGGAATTTTTTTGACATTTTCTTTGACCAATAATCTATTTCTTCTTCTGTATTTTTAACCCCTGAAATACTTTCTTCCATGTTTTGTATTCTGTTTGTGATGCTTATATCTGTGGTTCCTGTTTTTTTACCTAGATTTTCCATTTCCAGAATTACCTCAGCTTTTGTTTCTTTATTGCTTCAATATCCATTTTCAGGGCTTGGACAGTTTCTTCACCTGTTTTTTTTTTCTTAGGTTTCTTAGCATTCCTTAAGGGATTTATTGATTTTATCCAACTTTTGTTTGTCTTTTCCTTGATTTTTCGAAGGGATTTTTTTCCCCATTTCTTCTTTAAGGACTTCTATCATTTTCATGAAGTTGGTTGTAATGTCATTTTCTTGTGCTTCTTATACACTGAAATTAAGGTCCTGCTGTCATAGAGTTGCTGGGCTGTGGCGGTGCCATACTGACCCACCTGTTGTTGACTGTGTTCTTACACTGGCATCAGACATCTGGGGTTGGGAGGATTAGAGGTCTAGGTGCTGATGTCAGAGATAGTCTTTGTTGGGTGAGCATTTTATTCCTTGGTTTCTGTTTCCTCTTCTGTCTTCTGGTCTTTGCAGCTTGGAATTCAGGTGGACTGCTTGACCTGATCCATAAGGGAATCTCTGACCAGGTTGGGGATTTGATTTCTGGCAACCTTCTTGGCCTGTGGTGCAGCAGAGGGAGTCTGTCCTTCTGACTCTTGTGTCCTGCACCTGAAACTGAGTTTAGGGGCCCAGCCACAGGCTGGAGTGGGAGGGAGGAGGCAGCAGAAGGTGTCTAGGGAAAGGGACACTTCAGCTGGCAGGTGAGTCACTCACCTGTTCTTCAGACTCTCATCTTACATTTGAGATCTGCTCCCTCACTGGCTGAGTGTTCTGTGACCTGCCTATCTCTGTCCTGCCCCCCCCCCCCCCCCCCCCCCCCCCCCCCCCCCCGCAGCCTATCTCTGTCCTGCCCCCACCCCCCCACCCCCCGCAGTGCTGGGATTGCAGCACTGCTGCGCATAGCTTTTACAATATGCTCCACAGCAACAACACTTCAGTCTGAGCCCTCACTCCAGCCTCTCATGTGTTTCATTACCTGTATTTCTCTCTTCCGAGACATTTCTCTCTTCCTTGCTGTGATACTACCATCTCCACACCTAGGAAACACTTAATTTTGTTCATGATTATAAAACAAAGAGGTCAAGATTTTACTTATACACAAAGGAGTAAAAGCATTAAGTATTTATTTTCTGTGTTTAGAGATATTGATTTTGAGGGATTACAGAGATGACTCAAAGATTAAGAGTCTGTACTGCCCCTGTGGAAGGCCAGAATTCAGTTCCCAGCGCCCATAAGGGATGCTCTCAGCCCACAACTGCCTGTAACTCCATGTCCAAAGGATCCAGGATCATCTTCTGACATCTGCAGGCACCAGCACATGTGCATGCATGCACACGCACACACGTGTACACACACACACACACACACACACACACACACACACACGGCGGGGGGAAGGAATAAAAAGTGAATGATGGTTCAAAAAAGTAAGCCCTCGGGGTCTGATTATTTTGTCTCTGTAGACTCAGAACTTGAGCCCAGTACCGTGTATGAATACAGGGTTTCCGCGTGGACCAGCTGCGGGCGAGGATTCAGCCAGTCTGTTAGAGTCAGCACAAGAGAAGATGTGCCTCAAGGGGTCAGGGCCCCTCGGTGGGCCAGAACAAGGAACCATGAAGATGTTATTTTCTTAAACTGGAAGGAGCCCAGGAAGCCAAATGGTATGAGGCTACTTCAAAGACAGAATTGCCAGTTTTGTAAATCCCTACAGCCTGGGAAGGAGTGCACTATGTATTGGCATGGAACGCCTCGGTGGGAAACGTTTGCGATAGAAGGAAACCCCCTCATGTCAGCTCATTGCTCATCTGTTTAAGCCAAAATAAATAACAAAACTCCCAAGTCATCACATACACCAGGGCTGCTTTCAAATAAGCAGAATGTAGTTGAGGCCAAAATTGTCCTATTCCTGAAAGTAAATCGTTTCAATTGTGAGCAGAGGTGAACTTAAATAACTCCCTCCTGAACTCATCTTCCCTCTGGTAACTGTAACTGAGAACTGCTTGAACAACAGCAGCAAAAGCATTGTGTTTTAAAATGCTGCAGTATCCCATTTCTTTAAAACTGCTGTGGCGAGGCTGGTGAGATAGGTCAGTAGTTAGAAGGCAGGCTCTGTCATGCCTGATTATCTGAGTTTGATCTCTGGGACCTACAAGGTAGAAGGAGAGAAATGGCCCCCTAAAGTTGTCCTCTGAATCCCACACACATGCGTGTACAGCGCACATGCGCATATGCATGTATTTAAATAAACGCAATTGGGGAAGTTCTGTGACACACATGCTGCTTGCAAATAGTTAAAGTGGCACAACACACAACAGAATTTTTTCCCCTTCCAGGTCCTATTATTCAGTATATTCTTCTCCGAGACGGAAGGGAGTGCTTTCGGGGAACAGCACTAAGTTTCACCGACACGCGGGGGATTCAGCCACTCCAGGACTATTCATACCAGCTGAAAGCTTGCACAGCTGCTGGGTGTGCCATCAGTGCCCAGGTGAGAACTCGCCTAACTGTGGGAAGAAGGGTTCAGGGTGAGGCTTGTTAACATCCTGGGTATGATTTTTCCAAGGCCAAAAAAACAAGTCTTCCTCAAAGTAGCATTGAGGAAAGTGTTTCTCGGTCACTGGTGTTGATGCTTACTTCCCAAAGGGGAGCGTCTCACAGAGACTTGATTTTACAGCAGTATTTTATTAAGAACAGGCAACTCTTAAGCCAGTACCAATGGCTTTCTCACACCCTCTCTCATTCATTACTTCTGGGTACTTACTGTGGTTTGCTGTGATGTTCCCCCAGCCAGTCTCATGAAGAGGGTTGGTGTCAGTGCAAGAAAACAGTTAATGCTCAGTAAACGTTAAAATTAGTGCCACGTCTTTATATACTCGGCACATGGAGTGCATCTGGCACTGGAAGACGTTTGGGGGGAAAGCCCATCCCAGTTTTTGAAAGGAACCAAGAGGTAGCATTGAGCAGGGCTGGCATCTGTGAGGTGCTTAGGCATTGTGGCCCCACGCTGGCACAGGAATAAGTCCCCTCCTTTCTCAGGCAAAAGAGTGCATCGTCACACGCACAGTACCAGAGGAACCTTCTGAGCCCTCCTCTCATGTTCTGGTACTGTTACACAAACCCAAGGGCCTCTCCACTTTCCAACAGTGTGCCATGTCCAGCGTGCAGCCGCCGGGCCTTACACTTCTCAGATTCCAGAACATTGAAGCAAAAATAAAAAACTGTTTAGGTGCTTCTTGGTCACAGGTACTCTGTCATAGTGGCAGAAAGTGGAATAGCACAGTAGTATCACACAAAGCCATAAAATGTCAAAGGTTATTCATCAGTTGATAACTTCCTCCCAAATATTATGTCAGCAAAATTTTCCCACACTTAAATAACAAACAAACAAAACCAGAAGTGAGTGAGCCTGCCGTGCAAATAAGTGACCTCACCTCTTCATTAGCAGCCTAGCTAAGGGATAGTGAAGGCCGATTCAGGCACCTGGTGAAAGGCCAGGCACACGGTTAAGTTGACAATGCTTGTACAATGCCATGGGTTATGTCCCCAGCACTGCATGACCCAGGTGTGTGCTGCAATCTTGGCATTCTGAGGTACAGCAGGAGAATAAAGAGTTCAAGGTTATTTCCAGGTACAGTAAACTTGAGGCCAGCTACAAAATACCATCTCAAAAACAAACAAAAAAACAAAAACAAAAACCAACAATACAATGGCCAAGTTACAACAGAATGCAGGTGAAGCAATATACAGAACTTGATGTCAGCCCTGGGTATGCAATGCTGGTGTGTCCAACCAGCAGCTCACATCCATAAACACCCCTGGGGTTGCTTTGATTTGATTCTGTGGTTCTGAGGCATAAACTTGGTAGAGGACAGTGCTGTGCCACAATGTGAAAAGGTTGGACACCCAGAGAAGAAGGGAAAGCGTTCTGTGTATTTTTTAAGGTGTGTGGCTTCAGCTACTTGTAGGTGGTGTTGCTAAGGTCGGTCCAACCCAGAAGCAAAATGTTAAAACAATAGGATTATCCTCAAACTTCTCAGAACTATTTCAAGGGAAAGGGCAGGTAGCAGGGTGGTAGAAGCAGCTGTCTTTTGTCATTTTGAATGGAAATAAGACTAGCTGGATGTTAGCGCAGGAGACGATCTTGCCAGGAAGACCTATGTAAGAAGTTAAAGCAGTAGGCTTAGGTGATCGCCAAAGGCATGGGAGAGAAACAAAAGCAGAATGCCTGGCGATGAGGGAGGGAGGTGGCTTCAGAATGGGGAGGAAAGAGAACCCCTCAAGGGAGGAGGCCGATGGGCAGCAAAGAGTTAAATAGGAAAATTAACCAAGTGCTGCTTCACAGTAGCCTCCTTTCTGGGAAGCAGCCTTGGAGACACCCTGGCAACCAGAATGGCTGAATGCTCTTCAAACCTAAGAAGAGAGAGAGAGGGATCTGCATGCACTTGCAGGACCCACGCAACACACCGAGTCCTCCTCAGCATCTACACACTGGGGCAGTTCTGTTCAGCAGAGCTCGCCGCCCCCCAGCCCCCACCCTCCCATCCCCCACCCCCTATCCCCCTCCCTCCTCCATCCCCCACAGCATGATAACCAAGATGGCCACCATGGCAGACTGAAGCAGGTAGCTTCAGTCAAAAGTTATGGTCTCAGTGCTCCTTGTACAATTCTTTATTCTGTGTGTGGCTGAGCCTGGGCCTACCAGATGCCAGAACAATCGGTTAAACCGGGAATTGGGTTTGTCCTGTGGGAAAAGCATGTCCCCAACAGCACATTTTTTTATCCAAAACCACATTTTGACACCATTGACTCAGTAACTGGCTGGTTTTTCTTTTCACTTGGTCCTTTTTCTAGAACATTGGCACAGATAGTCTGCAGCCATCTCGGGAGGAATACAGGGAAGTCTGCCCACTGTGCTGCCTAAAGCACGCCCTGTGCAAGCAAGTTCAGACATGGCTCTTGCTCCATATTTACTGATGCTTAACTTTACAAAATCAGGCTGTTAAAATGCAAAGACACTGATGGGCCATATGGAAGAGAGTTCTCCAGGAGGACAGCCTGCCGGGCGGGGTGCACTTGTCTAAACCGAGGGCCGCACTCTGCCTTCAAAATCGTTGTCGGACCTGTTGTGATGAATAGTAGTTGGATTACTTATATAATGTATTCAAGGTCAGATTTCATTGTTTAAATAGGATGAGAGGCAAAGGATGAACCGGGGAACTGCTTCTCCCTGCCTTTGCTAATGATATGCCACGCTAGACAGCAAGGCTCTAAAACAAAAGCGACACCTTCATTGATCAGGATTCCTCGTGGACGATGACAATAAATTGCTGCTTAATTTCCATTGCTCGCAGGTAGTCGCTGGTACCACCCGAGGAATCCCAGATAGTGTCTCGCCACCAGACATCACAGCCCAGAGCTCGGAGACACTGCTCCTCAGCTGGAGTGTCCCTGAGAAAACGAAAGATGTCATTAAAGAGTACCAGCTCTGGCTGGATGGGAGAGGACTCATCTATGCTGACACGAGTGACAGGAGGCAGCATACGGTCACAGGTGACAAAACGGGAAATCTACTGGAGGAGGCTGTCATTGCAGTGGGATTGGGGGCAGCCTCCCAAGGGTGTGTGTTTGATGTATGAGGTCACTTCGAAAGGACATGTTCTCTTGACATATGGTCAGGTCCCACTTATCCATGCTAATCGAGGAGCCCACACTGGCAGCGATAAGCCACAGCAGCAGAGAACTTCAGAAATAATTTATATTTGGCTTTGATACTCAGTGTGTGGAGAGGGGGCTTGTGTCCATGTACCATTTTTTTTAAACAAACAGTACAAGGCATTTTCATTCCCCAAGGATGTAGTGACAGATAATGGGGCTAGGACAGCCAAGAGTGGGTTGGGAGGTAGAAGAAACCCACGTAGAGGCGGACAAGAGAAAGTGGCTGTCTAGTGCTCCCTCACTGACAGCTGCCTGCTTGGAACTTCTTGTCGTTATTATTTCCGTTAATTAATAGTGATTGTATTATTTCGATTATGTATAACATTGTCATCCTTATTACAGTAGTGCAGAATGTTAGCTCAACCCTCAGAGTGATCATAATAATAATTAACATGTGTAGCCTGAATATTTCATTTGAAGAGAAAAATGTGTTTTCTTATCACCTTGTTCTTAATCATGGGGTCCACACTACCTAGTAATTTAATACTTGGGTTTTGTCTTTTTTCTTTTGCCTCCCTCACTAGCAAATGCAGGCTGCAGGGGAGCAGGGACCTGGCCTGCTACTACCTAAACTCACCCTTAGCCAGTAGGAGCGAGAGGTAGAAAAGCTAAGAGAACCCAAACACTGTCTAAACACTGCTAGGCACGAATTCAATTCTCATCTCAAACCTAAGAGGGCACAGATGAGTCTTAGCTGTTTTGTTAGAAAGGAAATGCTTTTGGAGGCAAAGTCCTTAGTTCGTTCCTGGGATTCACTGAGTCATTACAAATGCACCTGGAAGTTTAGCTCTGGAGAACAGGATTTTACAAACTGTCATATTTCTCCACTTCTCTCTAAGACTTCCCAAAGCAGTGACCCCCTTCCACTGGGCCCTGTGCCTTCAAAGAGGATTAGTCAGACAGATAACACAACTTACAGAAAAGCACAGAAATGTCTAGAAAGTTATGCCTGCTTTTCGAGGAGTCAACATGTATGCTGTACAGGTGGAAATGTAACTCCACCGAATTTTGTTTGTCACTTCCATGCTTTTCTGCCATCTAAGCAAGCATTGGTTCATAGGATCCCCCTGAGTCCTAGGAAGACACTTAGTAGGTGTTTGCACACCTGCACATCTTACCCCACATCTGGAGATCATGAGCTGACCTTGAGATAGCATGGACAGGGGTCACTTCTGGCAGGTCAGAGGTCAAATTGGTTTCTTAGATCTTATTTCACTCAAAGTGAAATAGGAATAAGTAACAGTTTCATGTATTGTTTTGTGGAATGCACCTCACCTTTAGTTCTGTCTTTAAAGTCTTTAAGAAGAGTTGCCCTCTGACTCATTTGCTTCTTACCACATTCCTGTAATGAGAGAACTTTATAGCGCCCATGCTTAAAAGATGAAGAAAATTCCCCAGAGTGTACGCAGCATTTATTAGCTCCATCTGTAAGAGAATCAGAATGGCACACACGTGTTTGTGCATGAGCGCATATGCACATACATATGCATACACATATACATGCCTACTGCTGCCCAATGGCTGTTGTCTTGATAATACATAAAACTTTTCAGAATAAGGTTGAGAGGGCTGGAAAGAAGATTCGAGAGGGTAACATGAATGCCTGCTGTGCAAATGTTTATGTTAAAAAGAAAACACCCAGCTGCTGAGGTGGCACACATCTGTAATCCTAAGACGGTTGGAGGTGGGCAGTGCAGACAGGAGGATTCCTGGAGCTCACTGACCAGCCAAGGTAGCCAAAATTAGTCAGCACCAGGATCAATGGACAACAATCAAGGAAGAAACTTGATGTTGACCTCTGACCTCCACAAACACCGCAGGCACTGGCAAACTACACACACACACACACACACACACACACACACACACACACACACACACACGCACACACACACTTCTCATGGAGAACAATTAACACACCAGTTAATTAGCTTTGTGGCCTCTGAGATGGTCTTGTTTCAGGAAAGGCTGAGGAGCAAGAGGATGATGTCGGTCCACTGGCACAGGGCCCAGGGCTGCTGCTGTAGACGACAGGGGTTGGGGCCTAAAACCATGTACCAGTTTATGCTGGTTTCCCGATAAACGGGGAGACAAAGCTGAAGAATTGCAGCCCAATCGCATCTCTCTTCTTCAGTTGTCTGGCTGTGAACTTGTGCCAGCTGTACTGGTTCACACCAGAGATCGGCTCTGAGATGTCAGCAAACCAAATTCAATTATAATGTACAAACCCACAGGATGTGTGGCCTCTTTAGTTACAAAATAACTGCAAAGGTCTGTCTTTAAATCCCGTGCTCTGCTGACTCCTCCTTCTGTTGTCATTCTTAATCACTATTTTTATATCAAAGAGGAATTTATACACACACATTGGCACCAGAGGGCCTTGAATTAGAATCAATATTTTAAAGTTTTCCTATGTAAGTTAAACTTTTACAAAAGTCATAAAGTGAAAATAATTCTTTAGAGGTCACTTTTAATATTTCTTTTATTAGTTGTTGAGATTTTCCTACATGGGTGCTGTATTTACATCATCTATCCCTCACTCTTTGCCCCCTCTAACTCCTCCTGTGTCCCCCAAATGCCTCCAATACATTTCTTTAATTATTATTGTTACACATATGTGTGTATGTACATATGTGTGTATTAATACAACCTACTGAATTCCTTGACTGTTGGTCAGATATGCATGTGTTTGGGGCTGACCACTTAGGGAGGGTCCTCCCTAGGGAAAATGATTCAGTCTCTCACTAGCCATTAATCACCTGCAGCTCTTCATCTAGGGGTGGAGCCTTGTGCAATTTCCCCACCCTAGTGAGAATTCAGTGAGTGGTCAGCTGGCGGTTTCATTGTGCAGGTCTTGCTTAGCTGACCATATTGTTGGGGTTGGTATGGTGCAGACTCTCTCACCCTATTTCACAGCAGACACTGGTCATCTGGCTCTCACAATCTTTCTGTCCCCTTTTGCAACATTCCTTAGCACTGGGTGTAAGGCTTATGTTGTAGATGTAGCCAGTGGGGTTGCACAGCCACAGTCAGGTGTTGTCTGCATTTTGGCCAGTTACGACTTGCTGTGATAGTCTCTCCAGAGACATTTGGTCCATCCATCCATCTTAGATTTCACTTGGGCAATAGAGCCCTAAGAGAGGGAGTTCAACACTTGCTACATGCAGTTGCTGTGGAGCAGGAATGCTAGGTAGGAACAGTTATAAACCCAGCATCTCTGCAGTGTGGTATGCATTCTCTGCCAGGGAATGCCAGGTCCAGGGGCAGCTGACTGACCAACGCAGGCAGAGTGCTTATGACGTAATGGTGTTATACTAAATTATTGGAATGAAGAAAAATAATGGAATTTGCTTCCCCGAGTGCCTCGGGTATTTGTTGAAAGGCTACCTGAGATGCCTGAAGTAAACTTTCAGGTTTGTCTTCATTTCCAAACCCTGATAATTTTTAAGCAGGAAGGCCCCAAGGAAATTGTAGTACTAGCTTTCCTGGAGCCTTAAGTATCCTGGTCCTAGGGATGGCAAGAGGGACCGCCAGCACCTTGCCACAGCCTTGTTGTCTCCGTGCTTACTTTTAATTACCTCAAAGCCCCGGAAACATGATCCCGTAAATGCTTTGTGGGAATAGTGGCAAAGGCCCTCATCACATGAAACCCATAAATTGCTTATAATCCTCTCAAGATTTTTTTTTAAAGCATTAAGTAATTGAAGACAGGAAGTCCTCAGTTAATTATTTAGAGGTTTTATCAATGCTTTAAGTAAACTGAAGCATTGTCTGCTATCTCCCCACACCAAGCCCCATGGGACCCATGAGATAGCAACTCCCTTCAGCTCATATTCACTAATGCAAACAGTGTGTGGTACCTTGTCAATAGAGACCTTCCCAGATCATGTGTGACTAAACGCATCCACTGTTCCATCCTCCACACAGCATTTGGATGGCAGTGGTGGCATTTATGGCCGGCCTGTGTCTTAGGAATAAAGTAGAGGGCAGAGGATTACCTCATGGCTGAGACCGCTGAGAAGAGCGAAAGTATGAGCTGCACCTTCAGCAGTAGGTCTGATAAAAGTCCGAGTTCTCTGAAGTCTGGGGAAACTGTTGCCAAATGAATTACTAATGCGCTACTCATTACCAGAAGGGACATCCAGCCATTAACTAGTGAACAGGAGTCAATCTGCCTCCTCTCATTTGTTACCAAGTTACTGAAAGCCTTTTGAGCTAGATAACGGAAACCCTAACAATTCTGTTTACATTGACTGTAAACAGGATGCTGAAGCAGACACTGTACGTATCACTTTTGAAAAAGAGAAAATGTAGTTTGAGCACCATATGATGAAGTGTGGAGAATCTCTGTGAAGGGTTTAGATGCCTGCACCGTGCGGTGAGCGGTGACAGGTGACAACCCATCTTTACCATTTGCAACATTTTACTGGGCTGGGAGATGGCTCAATGGGTAAAGTCCTTGCCTCACAAGTATAGGGAGCCAAGTTTGAATCCCCTGAATGCATATAAACCTGGGCGTGGTAGCCGGCTTCTGCACTTCCTCCAGCAAGATGGGGCGTGGGGACAGGAGAATGCATGGAAACTCAGGGCCAACTAGACTGCTGGTGAAAAGCAGGGAACAGCAAGAGGCCCTGTCTCAAATAAGGTAAAAGGTGAGGACTGACACCGGAGGTTGTCCTTTGACTTCCAGCCATGTGCTGTGGACACACACGCACACACACACACACACACCTACATACAGGGCAACAGGGAGGAGGAGGAGAAATCAAATAAATAACATTTTGTTTGTTTATGCCCCAACTAGCAGGTAATCTTTTTTAAGGACAGAGAAAATAGCTTCCTGTTGCCTGTTTTTCCTGGGTACGCAGTAATTCACATATTAAAAATATTCACTTTTTTTTTTTTTTAATTTTTGAGACAGGGTCTCATGTATGTAGGCCAAGCTGGCCTCAACATTGCTACATAGCTGAGGGTGGCCTTGGGCGTCTGATCCTCCTGCCCCACTTCCCCAGTGCTGGGGTTACAGAAGCGCCCCACCGTGCCAAGCAAGTGCTCAAGAGCTCCATCTACAGCCTCCCAAAAATATGTTTCTTGAATTAATAAATGTTGCATAGAAAACCAAACGCTAATATCTGGTTTGATTGTAGATAAAGGTCCCACCATTAAACACATCTGCATCTAAGGCAGGAGAGGCTATGTAACCTTAAAAAAAAAAAAAAAAAAAGCCCATTACAAAGTGGAAAATTCAGGCCTCCTTGTTCAAAAAATACTGAGAATTTCAAGGCAGTGAGAACAGAAGAGTGAATAAAATGGCAATCTCAGAAGTGTGGGGCTCTGACTAGGTCTGCCCACACCTCACAACCATCCTGATAGCTAGCGACACAGACTGACAGCAACCTCTTTTATTGACGAGAGCCAAAGAAAACTAGGACTGTGACTGTGTCCCCAGAGCTGTCAGCAGCTTCCCCATGCTGCAGTCATGTGTCGTGCTATGGTTACATTTCCCCTGTGCACTGTGCACCGACCGATGAGTGTTGGGCCTGTAATAAACATGGAAGGTTGACTCCACTGCCATTTTCCCAAAGCTGAGGAAAACTTATTTGGTACCTGGTTGAAAAAAATAGATAATATAACATCAGCTTTTCATTTCCTTTCTTTTTTTTTTTTTTTTTTTTTTTTTTTTTGTTGTTGTTGTTGTTGTTGTTGTTGGTTTTTCGAGACAGGGTTTCTCTGTGTAGCCTTGGCCATCCTGGACTCACTTTGTAGACCAGGCTGGCCTCGAACTCACAGCGATCTGCCTGCCTCTGCCTCCTGAGTCCTGGGATTAAAGGTGTGTGCCACCACACCCAGCTTTCATTTCCTTTCTTTTAAGTCTTCTAGAAGCTGTAGTAATAAGCCCAAAGAACCATAGTCAAGAACTGTCTAGATTTCTAAGGAATACAAAACTTCTCCCTAAATCCCAGGTACTCCAGTCAATGCCTACACGGTCACTAATCCATCATGTTTTATATCTCAGTGGCTCTAGCCTCACTCTCTGTGTGATCCATGCGTTTGAATAGCTGGACATATAAAAACTTGAGGGAGGCCCTGTTTTAATACATAAACAAAGAGCTGGGCCTATAGCTGAGTTTTAGAGCCACAAGCAGCATGCTGGAAGCTCTGGGCTCAATCCCAGTACCATCAAAACATAATTTAACCAACTATACTTACCATGATCTTCCAACAAATGTACACACTAGACAATGTTTATATCAGAATAAACATTACCTGTGTGAACTTTCCAAATTCTTCAAGTTTTTTTTGTTTTGTTTTGTTTTGATTTGATTTGATTTGATTTTCATTTTTAGCTTTTGGTTTTGGTTTTGGTTTCTGAGACAGGATCTCATTGTGTAGCCCTGGCTGACTAGAAACTGGCTATGTAGACCAGACTGGCCTAGAACTCACAGATACATAACTACTCCTACCTATTTAGTACTGGGATCAAGAGCGTGCTGTACCATGCCCAGCCAAGATTTTTTTAAAATATGTTGACATTATTGTTATCTGGAGTCATTCTACACCAGAACACCTCCTAACCCATCCGCTCAGCCTTCAGAACGACACACCACACATTTGAAAACTCCTTGGGAAAGAGCAGATAGCATTACAGTATCATTGGCTGCATGCTTTGGAGTGGCTTCCTATCTGAAGTCGTAATGCCTTTTCCTGACAGCGTGTCTGGGGATTAAGAACCAGAAGCCAGCTGTTCACTCTAGAGAGCATCAGAAATGTAACTGACACCGACATGGGTTTTCTTTGCCAAATCATATTTTTATGAACCATCGGTGTGCTTTTTTTAAGTCCCTTTTTGACACACATTACTCTGGAACATAATGTGAGTTGGATGTGGGGTTATAATGAGTTTGGTTATACGATGCCCCTTTCCTTTCAAAGACAACATGATTCCCTGTAGGGAAATTCACAGACTTACTCGCTCTCCTGTTCTTTGCTATTCTGAGCTATTAAATGCCTGCTTTGTCTCCCGGCTCTTGCCTTTCTCTGCTCTGCAGTGCTGTTCCCTACTCTTCTCATTCAATATTGGGTAGTTGAATGATGTTTTCTTTTCTCCCTCTTCTCTTCGGCTTTGGGATTAAGTTACAGTTAGAATGGCTCCTTTGAGACGTCTCTTTATTTCCTCCTCTCCTCCTGATCAATTCATGAGTAGTTTTCAATTGGTGTGCCCTTTCACTGCCTGTTGCTAATATTTCACATATATATCTCAGTTTAAGGACTACCAATAGGGGCTCGCTTAAAATGACAGCAAATCCTATTGAAATGTGTAGATTTTATTGAGTTCTACTAAGTCTTTGATAGGAAAGGTCACTGGGTACATGTAAATCACCCATGCCCAGTGGCAGCTTATGCTTCATTACAGACCATTTAAAACAGCCCTCTTGATTGTGCAAAAACAAATACAAGATCTAAAACGTAGTAAGGATGATGCATTTAGGGATAGTGTCTTTGAGTTCATCTGTAGCTATACGTGGCAGATAACCAATCAGAGCTGTAGCTTCAGGTGTGAAACTGAGGTGGATGAAGGATAAAAATGTCTCAATTCTGGACTTGCTTAATAGGTTGGTAACTATCAGAAGCCAAATGGTCTAATTGGGATCTCTGGGCTTCTAACAGCCATGCTGTCCTCCCTGTCTCTGCACGTGACGTGTGATAATACCCAAAATACAAGCACCATTTGGGTGTTTTATTTTACTGGATCTTTCTCGGGGCTTTGAGCTGCCTAAATCACCACTCTCCTTATAGGACTAGCGTCCCTGACTCCACAGCTCTGATCTACCATACTCAGTCCAGCCGTTCAAGCTGCGGCACTTTCTGATGTCTGTGATCCTGTACAGCTTCCTCCACTCTCTGTGGTCAGGACACGATCTGTGAAATGAACAGACAGGGACAGGCATTCAACGGCGCCCTGAATCTGATAACACCCATAGAAGCCAAAGAAAGAACAATGATTAATAAACAATAATACTTTAGTTATGTCACCTATATTTTTATTGTATGTATTTATGTGTGTGTGTGCATGCATGTGACCACACATATGCCTTAAAGTGCACATGGAAACCAGAGGATGACCCGTAAAAGACAACTCTCTCCTTTCACCATGGTTCTAGCAATCACACCCAGGTCATTAGGCTTGGCAGTAAGTGCCTTCACCAGCTTCCACTGGCACTAGTCATGTAATTTCATAACAAATTCCCTTGATTATGATTGCAATCCCTCCAAAGTTTATTTCTGGTGTGGAGGTCAATCAAAAGCAGAGAAACTCCGGAAACAACACTGAGTTCTGATTCTTCTTTTCTGTTTGAGCTCCATCCATTCAACATATTTCTTTCATTTGAAGGGCAACCAAAATGCATACAATTAGAGTTATTGTCCAAAATAGTACGTCTAAAGGAGCTGTTGCAGTGTTTTCTACCATTCTTCTGCCTTTGTGTTTAATCATCAGAGGGAAAGGCCATCACCAGTGGACTCGAAGTCCTCTAGCCATAGGCTTTCTATGATGCAAGAACATCGTACTTAGAAATGGAGTTCAGGTTTGCCCGGCTCTGATCTGACCAGCCCCTTCACTCTGTTCTTTGAGCTTCAGCTTTGCTGTCCACAAAATATGAATAACAACCCCTATGTGGGGAATATTCAGGGCAAAATTCTTCATGATCATAATAGATGGTTATAATAGATTACCAACATTGTTAAATCTCTATGTCTTACATAGAGGCAAAGCACACGGAAGGCAGGAATAGCATCTGCTTTGGCACCCATGTGTAACATATGTGGTCTCATGTATAACATGTCCCTGTATGTGGATAAATAGCATTGGTCATCTTAAACCTACTAGTATGCTTCAGTGTCTCAAGCAAGCTCAGTGTCTCAAGCAAGTACTCTTGGCAGGTGGACATTTCATAGCTCCAGAAAATGGAACTTTGCCTGCTGACTTTAGGCGTGGCTCATCCCAGGCTGCCAAAGACATTTCAGCATGCTGTATTTCTTTATTTCTGAGCTCATCTCTCATCTGAAACTCTATGGAATGAGAAGGGACATCCCAGAGGCTAACACAGGAGTCAGTGCCCATAATCTGACTTTTTGTTACTTGCTGTCACACACTCAATTCTGAGCTGCCAGCACACGTGCCCAGTATGGAACTCTGTGCCTGGGTATTTCTTCTGTCTACTTCTCAGCTCATGTGGAGCCAACACAAAACAAGGCTTAAATCCTGATGATGAACAAAGGACTGCCTCCTCCAAGGAAAATCAGAGGTTCTCTCTGAACAAGGATCTGAAATGGGCCCTGTGAAACTGTGTGGCATCCTGGCAACCATCAGTGGAAACAAACCTGTGTGTTTCCTCCATTTAACTCGTACAACCCTTTATGCATACCCACACAGCAAGCGCAGGGCCAAGCACTGAGGACAAGCTGCCCAGGAAGTAGATAGACTGAGACCACCCACCATTCTCTGTGATGTCTCCTGTGGCCCTGACTTCCACCCAGCCTTTTCTGGCTCTTCATCAGTCCTTCATTTACCATGAGGACTCTGGTCTGCAAATGGTTCGTTACTTTGCTTTAGGTCTTGGAAGCAACAACAAGTATCACAAGACCGCTGTTATGTTTACCACGTCTTAGTGCTAATACGTACTATGGTTTTATTTTAATGTGTAATGATCTATATAGTAATGGTGCTTAGTGTAATATTTCAGTCCTTGCCTATAGTGTGCACTGATAACATCCATCTTCTTTTATTCAATCCCACTATATTCTGACTTCAAATAATGATTATTTTACACTTAGGGCAACTTTTTTTTTATTTATGTACATATATGAAAGTGAACACTCAGTGTTCCTATTTCATATATTTCACATACCATGTTTTCTAGTTCCATCTATTTGGGATTCAAATAGCAGACTTTTATTCTTCTTCATGGATGAGTAACATTCCATTATATGAGGTAAACATATTTTCTCTATCCAGTCACTCACTGGTGAGCATGTAAATTGATTCCATGTCTTGACCACTTTAAAGACTACAAAAAAATTTCCAAGCACAGGTGGCTCTTCCACATTCTGAATTTATCTTCTCCATGCATGCATGTATGCGTGTGTGCATGTATGCATGTGTGTGCCCAGTAATAGGATGGCTGGATCATATGATTGATCAGTCTGTTTTTTTTTTTCTATAGTTGCAGTAATTATGTACATACCAAACATCATTTCTTTTCTCTCTCTCTCTCTCTCTCTCTCTCTCTCTCTCTCTCTCTCTCTCTCTCTCTCTCTCTCTCTCTCACCTCTTTGGTTTTTCAAGACAGGGTTTCTGTGTGTGTAGCCTTTGCTGTCCTGGACTCACTCTGTAGACCAGGCTAGCCTTAAACTCACAGAGATCCTTCTGCCTCTGCCTCCTGAGTGCTGGGATTAAGGGCATGCGCTGCCACCACCTAACTTGTTTCTACATCTCATCAGTGTTTTCTATTTTCTTTTATAATAGCCATTCTGACTAGAGTGCTATGGTCTAGCTGTAGGTTTGATGTGTGTTTCCATAATGGATAACAATGCTGAGCATTTTCCTGTTGGCTATTCATATTTCCCTGGAATTGTTTCCACCTAAATCATTTGCCCAGCATAATTAGATTTTTTTTTTTTTTGCTTTCATTGTTAATTTTTAGTTCCTCATGTGTTCTAGATAGTGAGCTCTTGTCAGATGAAAGGCTGACAAGAATGTTCTTCCATTCTTCCATTCCAGACAAAGCTGTCTCTTCACATTGTTGGTTGTTTTTTGAGCTGTTTGAAGAGGCACGAGACTCAGTCTGCCCATAATTGCTTTGTTTTCTGTGCTTTGAGGTTAGAACCAGTGCAGCATCACTCACTCCAACATGCTCAAGTGTCCCCCCCACCCCCTTGCATTTGCTTCTAGGAGCTTCTGAGTATGGACTTTTCACGTTTTAGGGCTTTGGTCCTTGCCATGGTTTTTGTCATCTCGACACAAGCTTAGACATACCCACGAGGGGGACTCTCGACAGAGGACTTGCCTCTATCAGACTGACCTGTGGTGAGGCGGTTATTAGAGGGCTGACGTCTGTGGGCGGGGCCATCTCTGGGCAGGTTGCCCTGGGCTATGTAAGAAAGGCAACAAACAAAACAGCAGCCCTCCTCCATGCTCTCCTGCCTGATGCTCCCGCTTGGGTTCCTTCCCGGACTTCTCTTGATGGTGCCCTCTGACCTGTGAGAAGTCATGATCCTTTTATTCCTAAACAGCCTATTTGGAATTGGTTTATCTCCAGGGTAAGAGATCGGAGTCAAGGTTCAATCATCCAAATGCCCCCGTTTTCCCAGCACCACTTATTGATAAGGTTTGTTCATGAGACCGTTCTCTGGACTTGCTGTATCAGAAAGAAATGACAGTTCCCCCTTCAGGGTCGTGAATTTTTTTCCCAACCTCTATCAGTGTTACAAACACTCTGCTTGTCTCGTCAAATTTGGCACAGCTCTCTGTGTATGTTTTATCTTCTAATATCTGCTCGGCAATTGTCTCCAGCACCTGCTGCTCGTCTAAACCTAGACAAGCCAAACACAAGAGGAGAAAAACAGGCGGGGCTAGCTTTTTTTTTCTTCAGATTTCCTAGAAAACGCTGTATAAGCTGCCTACGAATAACTCCTTACTTCTTTAAAAATACAGATTTATCTTATTTTTAAATATAGTGTCTGTGTGTGTTTGTGCACGGAGATGTCCAGTGATAAATATATATTGGACCTGCCTAGAGCTGGAGTTTAAGTTGTGAGCTGTCTACAATAGGTGCTAGGAATTGAACTAGGAGAGCCGCAGTGCTCCTAATTTTTGATCCATCCCTTCAGCCCTATATGTTTCATCTTTTGCCTTCCATACTTGCATCTAAAAAGAAAAATAATAAACTTCACTACTCACACATTACATTGATTTCATTATTATTTAACAAATACTTCACAAACCAAGAATATACAAAAAAGCTAAGTAGATACTGCAGGCAGACAGTGCTTATGGAACCATAAGAAAGGACCTGTTTGGTAGGGTCACACTTTGATAGACGTCACATCTCATAGCCTTTACCCCCGCCATGTTTGTTCATGGAGCTGTTCTTCGAACTAACGTAAACTAGCACTGAGCTCATGAAACAACAGGCACTGTGAGTGAGGGGAGGCCAAAAACCACTTAAGGTTGTCATCCCTATTTGCAGAGAATGTGTACTCTAACAAGAAAGAAACTGATCCAGGGCTGGAGAGATGGCTCAGAGGTTAACAGCACTGGTTGCTCTTCCAGAGGTCCCATGTTCAATTCCCAGCAACCACACGGTGCCTTATAACCATCTATAACAAGGTCTAGTGCCGCCTTCTGGCATGCAGGCACATATGCAGACAGAACACTGTGTACATAAAACAATAATAAATCTTTAAGAAAAGAAAGAAAGAAGCTGCTTCAGCTGAACTATTTCAAAAGTGCGCTACAAAGGCTACATTGCAGGGTTAAACCAGCTTCCTATTGTGACCTCTGGATTTCGCTCTTGGATGTTCCTTTTTATTTTCTCTGAGTTCTTAGGTTTTATTGCTTTAGCATCTTCCTGTTAGCTTTTATTAAACCTATATGATTTAGGAATCGCTTAGATCTTGAGTCATAGTCCACATCTAAAAATGGTGTAAATATCAAAATTATGTAAATCCTCCCCCAGCCACCAAATGAAAGATTATAATCAAATAAGTAGCTGCATCTTATTGCTAAATCCATAAGGAAACACCAAAGGCCCTGAGAACGGATGCCCAAGAGCTCCAGCTGCCTCCGGCCACTGTTCCTTCAGAGAACTCAAACCAGGGCTCTAGTTCTGAGTGAGCCCGAGGGCCAACTCCTCCATTCATTTGGCAAGCACCTACTGTGTGCTCTCACTACTGGGAGGGTACGCCACTAGGCAAAGCAAAGTCTTGGCTCTTTCAGCAGGTTATGCCACAGCAAAAAAGACAAGGAAAATACCCCCACTGCATCCGAAATACAGAGGGCTGTGCAAGGAGAAAATTATTTGAGGATGAAAAGGAACCAGTGTATCGTTTGGAGTGGTAGAAATCTGTAAAAAGCAAATGTAGCGCTCAGGCAATAATCTCTATGAAGTGACAGAGTGACATGGGAACAAATCTGGAAGAAGAATCATGCCACCAAATGTATAAAATTTACAAAGAATGTAGCTGAAACTGGGTGGAAGACATACATAGTAGCCACAGAGTAGGTGTTCTAAATCAGCTTAATAACCTGACTGCTGACATAGCCCTAGGTTTTTTATTTATTTATTTATTTTAAAAACGCTTTGGTATTGTTTAAATTTTCTCAAGAATCAAAGAAAGACGTTGTAATCCTCAATATACTTCATGCTGAATGCTGCAGAACCTTAATGTTACCCCTGCTGATATAAAATACTACCTGCCATCCTGTCTCATCTTCTCATATGAGCTACATGCTATGGTGATTCCCCATTTTACAGATCAGTAGACCAAGGCAAAGAGAAGCTAGGTAACTTGGCCAAGGTCATCAGCCACAGAGCAGTGACATATAACCATGGACAACTTCTGTCATAAATAGATCAAGTCATTCTTTGTTCCCTCCGAGGCCTTACCGGGGAGTTACTGAGCCATATTCTTTTATACATGCAAAAGAAGTAAATAAGTGCTTTGTCCTCATTGAAGTGTCCTCAACCTATGTGTAAAGACAAAAGCAATGCATCCAACACAAACGCACAGTGGTGCCCATGAACATACCTGGGGAAGAAGCGCAGTGGTCTTGGGGTTTCGGTTGTTTTTTGTTTGGTTTTTTTTTTTTCTTAAAGTGTTGGTGTTAATAAGAACTGAACATGGCTTCAGTCTAGACAGCGATGCACCTAACCTTCTTTTCAAATGTCTTCTGCCCCCTTCATGCGAGAAGCAGTTACAGGGACTGGCTGGGGTGGCTAATCCAGAGAAGAGAAAACTCGGGGGGATTTGATAACTGTCTACAAATATTTAAAGAACAAGTAATGTGGAAAGGAAATTAGATTTGTTCTTTGGGTCCCCAAGGGTTGAAGGGACAGGAATGTTTCACCACACTACAAGGGAGGACTTTCAAACAGACTGGTGCTCTTAGAGATGGGACGAGCTATTCAGAGTGTGCAATGTTCTGTGCAGTGAGTGGGACAGTGTTCAGTCACATCTTGTAGGAGAGATCTGAGAGGGATGAATTGTATTTGTCTGTGAATGTTAAAGTACCCCCATGGCTTAGCATTCAGGAACTTTTGATCCATACAAGTGTGTAGGAAGACTATATTTCCAGAGAGTCAAGACCATTGATGGGAGCTTGCTTGCCCCTTGTAAGGCTGTCTTCCATTCCCATGAACATGAAGCCTGGGTTTTGAAGGAAGGTCTTGCATGTTTGCAGAGCACACCTCCAACTCCGCAAGTAGCTTCCCGTGCCTAATGACTAATGACCAACCCTGTCAAGCTGTGCCTTACTCCCTCTTGGCTCTTCCCAGGTCTCCAGCCGTACACCAACTACAGCTTCACAGTCGCTGCTTGTACCTCTGCCGGATGCGTTTCCAGTGAGCCCTCTGTAGGGCAGACTCTGCAGGCTGCCCCTCAAGGTAACGCGGACATATGTGTGGTTTGAAGAAAAAGTTTGTATGCGCTATTTTAATTAGCTTTATAAACTCTTTCATAACAAACAAGGCAGAAAGGATAAAAATTTTAGGATGAAGTAAAATAGTAATTTCAATGTCTCCGCCTTCTACAAGGTAACCTGTACGCTTACAGTATAGTAAATTACAGTAAATTACTTGAAACTCACTAAGTTATTGAGACTTGCTTTTTTATAAGGAAAAAAAAATACAAACTTGGATGTGAAACACCTCAAAAACTCAAGCATTAAATCAATTAATATCTAAGGAGTACCAAGTCCACTGTTAACACTGATGAAAATAGCCACTGCCTTCAAGAAATTGCAACTAAACAGAATGGTGATATAATTACCAGGTGCATATGAAAAAATATAATCTGGGAGAGATATTAAAACCTATCACTGAAACAGATAGACCTCAAAAACAGGGACTCTCTCTCTCTCTCTCTCTCTCTCTCTCTCTCTCTCTCTCTCTCTCTCTCTCTCTCTCTCTGTCACACACACACACACACACACACACACAAACAAACACACACACACACACACACACAGTGGGTGTGCTATACCACCAGGCTACTTGAGGGAGTATACAGAGAGATTCTCCCCTCTTTAGAAGACAAATTGGTAATGTCTGTAAATTTAAAAATCCTAATTCCTTAATACAGCAGTTCAGTCTTCATTATTTATGCCTGAAATTCCTCCACACAGAGAGAAGGGAACCTGTGGCGGGAGATCTGTGGAGGCATCATTTTGCTTAACCTCAAAATGTGGGGAATAATTTAAATATTGTGGGGATGGTGAAGTGCAAAATAAAATCACACTGGTTGGAGTAAGGCCTTCTGTTCATAAAAGGATTCTCCAGAGTTCACACTTTATGTGTAAAATGCACACAGCCGACTCCACTCATTTCTAATGATAAATACACATGAAGAAGGAAATCTGGCAATATCAGCTCTGTGACGACAATGAGCTCCTGTGGTTTGGGACCTGGAGTGTGTGATGTCATTTACTTTATGGAAGAAAATATGCTCAGTAGCCTGTGGCAGTAACCTACTATTTGTCAATCTGGAGAAATCAAAGCCTACACAACTGCCTGAAGAGGAGTGTGATGTCCATTGCCATGTTAGAGACCTGGACCACTTAGCCATTACTTTTCTACTGAAAGGACTGTTGTACCTTGGAACATTAGGCCTAAACTCCCTACCAGTAAATGGGGAATAAAATGGAAAATTCCACATATGGGGCATATGGCTCCTCTCTTGGAGTTCACTAATGATGTTCTTTATATAAAGAACGCTTCGTGTCAGAGAGCTTGGTGTTCCTTTGAAAGGAAGATAGCAGCAGAGGGTTTTCTGGAAAGGTAAACCATCAGATGGATACCGTGACGATAATGGGGGGGGGGAGTCTCCAAAGAGGCTAAAACTGAAGCCTGAGAAAGTTAGGGGTCTCTGGTATTGGTTTATTCACCAAATCCATATTCTTAAGTTGTTGGGGCTTTGTAAATGAACTTATTTTCCCACTTCCCCTTATAAGATTTCTGGAAAGGGTGTAGATTTTGACTTGAAAACAGCAACTTTAAATGATACCAGGGAATGTGATGTAAGAGCTGGCTTCAGTTTTTTGTTTTTTGGTTTTTTTTTTGTTTGTTTGTTTGTTTTGTTTTGTTTTTTTTTTAATGTTATGAGATATTCCCTCACCGCAAATGACTGTGCAAAGAAATAAGGTTTTCCTCTGGGAAGCAACATAGCTTTAGATCCATCCTCTGGCTGTGTATGTACATTCGTGGATAACCCACACATGAAATCGATACAACCCCAGTGCTTAGCTTAAAGCCACAAAGGGACCAATCACCAATGCCATTAAGATCGGTATACTATTACAAAGTAGAGACAAAGGTATCCTTTTAATTTACTAGCCCAGGGTCTGGAGAGATGGCTCAGTAGTTACAGGCATTTACTCTTCTTCTAGAGGGCCTGAGTTCAGTTCCCAGCATATATGCGAGGCTACTCAAATCAGGGGATCTAACTTTTCTGGCCTCCAATGGCACTTGTACTAATGTACACATATACATATGCACATACACATACATACATGTATGCATAATTTTAAAAATTAAACTTTTAGATTACTAACCCAAGTTCAGTTTATTACAAAATGCCACATTTGCAGTAAGTCAGACATAGTTTGAAGGTCTAAGATATGAGAATGCATATGAAGAAAATTAAAATTCACAACCACCTTGGCTCTTCTCATCTTGTCCTTATTTATATTTAAACATAAAGTCTTAATGCACAGTGTGGCCTCAGGAATAACTGGACACACTTCTTTACAATCTTATCCTCATGGAAGATTGTGGCCCTCTTAGCAAGTAGTGAGAACAGTCTGGATCGCCTTATTTCCCTATTTTCTCAGAAGCGCTGCTGGCCCAGCAATGCCAGCTCATTGTAGAGTGGAGTCATGCGAGCATCGATGTTGGAGGAAAGAAAAGAGGAAGCCACTCAGCCTGTCTTGAGCTCATTCCCGATCCTTCTTTCCTGCTTTTGGCTTACTGATGCCCCTCTGGACTCTTCCTGTGCTCAGTACACATCACTCTAGATCTTGGGTACCAGCCCTAGCCCTTTTGAAAGTTAAGATTTGCCAGAGGCTGAGCCCTTACAGAGATTCACTCACAGGTACAAGGTCTGTGCATCCACTGTGCTCTCATCCTGTCCTTCCGTTGTCACTGCTCAGTTCTCTCTCCCCCACCCAACCCACTGTTACTAACCTTCCATCTTCTTTGAACATAATGCATCATTCTTCATAATCTTGCGTATTATAAATCTTAAAGAGTTTTTTTCCCTGTTCCTCCTTCTTTTTCATCCCTCCTACCCATACCTTTGTTTACATCCTTCTAATTTCTAATTTCTCCATCTTATCCTAACTAGGTCTCTCTTTGGTAGCTAGTTTTCAGTTTTCTTAATTTCCCCCTTTGATTCTTCCCCCACCCCCCCGTGTCAAAAAGGATATCTCTTGTGTTAGCCGTCTCCCAAACACCTAATTTCATTCCAGGGAAACAAGTTCTTATCATCTTTGTAAAGCAAACAGATGCCTGGAGTTTTACCTCTGCTAACCTGGTGGTCTTGACCGCACACCATGAAATGGGAAGTCATATCTCAGTATCCACCTTCCTACGTCTCTCTCGTTTCTGTAAGACCTGGACTTTATGTGCTGCTCCTGTGTCTTCCACCAGTTAACTCCTGTTCTACATAGCTCACATGGCTCCCCTTAGAGCCCCTGGGAATACCTCCTTCCTACCTCTCCCGATCTCACCCCAAGTCTGAGGCAAGCCTCCTACCCTGAGTGCTCTCCCAGCCCGCATACTTCTCTTTAAGCAGCACTCGTACTGCGTTGTACTATGGTATGTATAGTGTATAGTGTACTATGGTATGTATAGTGTATAGTGTACTATGGTATGTATAGTGTATAGTGTACTATGGTGTGTATAGTGTATAGTGTACTATGGTGTGTATAGTGTATAGTGTACTATGGTATGTATAGTGTATAGTGTACTATGGTGTGTATAGTGTATGTGTACTATGGTGTGTATAGTTATAGTGTGTACTATGGTGTGTTAGTGTATAGTGTACTATGGTATGTATAGGTATAGTGTACTAGGTGTGTATAGTGTATAGTGTACTATGGTGTGTATAGTGTATAGTGTACTATGGTATGTATAGTGTATAGTGTACTATGGTGTTGTATGTGTATGTGTACTATGGTATGTATAGTGTATAGTGTACTATGGTGTGTATAGTGTATAGTTACTATGGTGTGTATAGTGTATAGTGTACTATGGTAGTATAGTGTATAGTGTACTATGGTGTTGTATAGTGTATAGTGTACTATGGTGTGTATAGTGTATAGTGTACTATGGTGTGTATAGTGTATAGTGTACTATGGTATGTATAGTGTATAGTGTACTATGGTGTGTATAGTGTATAGTGTACTATGGTGTGTATAGTGTATAGTGTACTATGGTGTGTATAGTGTATAGTGTACTATGGTATGTATAGTGTATAGTGTACTATGGTATGTATAGTGTATAGTGTACTATGGTGTGTATAGTGTAAGTTACTATGGTTGTGTATAGTGTATAGTGTACTATGGTATGTATAGTGTATAGTGTACTATGGTGTGTATAGTTTATAGTGTACTATGGTGTGTATAGTGTATAGTGTACTATGGTGTGTATAGTGTATAGTGTACTATGGTGTGTATAGTGATAGTGTACTATGGTGTGTATAGTGTATAGTGTACTATGGTATGTATAGTGTATAGTTGTACTATGGTGTGTATATGTATAGTGTACTATGGTGTGTATAGTGTATAGTGTACTATGGTATGTATAGTGTATAGTGTACTATGGTGTGTATAGTGTATAGTGTACTATGGTATGTATAGTGTATAGTGTACTATGGTATGTATAGTGTATAGTGTACTATGGTATGTATAGTGTATAGTGTACTATGGTATGTATAGTGTATAGTGTACTATGGTATGTATAGTGTATAGTGTACTATGGTGTGTATAGTGTATAGTGTACTATGGTGTGTACAGTGTATAGTGTACTATGGTGTGTATAGTGTATAGTGTACTATGGTATGTATAGTGTATAGTGTTACTATGGTGTGTATAGTGTATAGTGTACTATGGTATGTAGTGTATAGTGTTACTATGGTGTGTATAGTGTATAGTGTACTATGTATGTATAGTGTATAGGTTACTATGGTGTGTATAGTGTATAGTGTACTATGGTATGTATAGTGTATAGTGTACTATGGTATGTATAGTGTATAGTGTACTATGGTGTGTATAGTGTATAGTGTTACTATGGTGTGTATAGTGTATAGTGTACTATGGTGTGTATAGTGTATAGTGTACTATGGTGTGTATAGTGTATAGTGTACTATGGTGTGTATAGTGTATAGTGTACTATGGTATGTATAGTGTATAGTGTACTATGGTGTGTATAGTGTATAGTGTACTATGGTATGTATAGTGTATAGTGTACTATGGTGTGTATAGTGTATAGTGTACTATGGTATGTATAGTGTATAGTGTACTATGGTGTGTATAGTGTATAGTGTACTATGGTATGTATAGTGTATAGTGTACTATGGTGTGTATAGTGTATAGTGTACTATGGTGTGTATAGTGTATAGTGTGTACTATGGTGTGATAGTGTATAGTGTACTATGGTGTTGTATAGTGTATAGTGTACTATGGTATGTATAGTGTATAGTGTACTATGGTATGTATAGTGTATAGTGTACTATGGTCTGTATAGTGTATAGTGTACTATGGTGTGTATAGTGTATAGTGTACTATGGTGTGATAGTGTCTAGTTGTACTATGGTATGTATAGTGTATAGTGTACTATGGTGTGTATAGTGTATAGTGTACTATGGATGTATAGTGTATAGTGTACTATGGTGGTATAGTGTATAGTGTACTATGGTATTGTATAGTGTATAGTGTACTATGGTATGTATAGTGTATAGTGTACTATGGTATGTATAGTGTATAGTGTACTATGGTGTGTATAGTGTATAGTGTACTATGGTGTGTATAGTGTATAGTGTACTATGGTGTGTATAGTGTATAGTGTACTATGGTGTGTATAGTTATAGTGTACTATGGTGTGTATAGTGTATGTGTACTATGGTGTGTTAGTGTATAGTGTACTATGGTGTGTATAGTGTATCGTGTACTATGGTATGTATAGTGTATAGTGTACTATGGTGTGTATAGTGTATAGTGTACTATGGTATGTATAGTGTATAGTGTACTATGGTGTGTATAGTGTATAGTGTACTATGGTGTGTATAGTGGAGTGGAGTGGAGTGGAGTGGAGTGTACTATACGACGGTATAGCGTGAAATCTATATTTACCGTGGCACATTGACTTCCTAGCAGAATAAGGATGTTTTTATCCCCACATGACCAGTGCCTGACACAGAAGGGCATACCAGGTCATGTGGAAGTGCGAATGAGTAAGTAAATTAGCCAGTAGCTAAATACTCTACAAACCACAGCATCCGTGACATGAGGAACCCATACAGAAGTGGCTTTCGTCAACAGATGTTTTGAAGCCTACCCGCGATAAGTATCGGGAATTTTTAAGTTAATGGACATTTGCAGAAACTTTATAGAAGTGGATAATAATATACAAATCTCAAGATTAATTTAAAACAAATCTCACATCAGTGTTCATTTCTGATAGTCAAAATAGCTACTGAAGCTTACCTTCTGATTTTCACCCCAATACTTGCACCGAGTTACCCCATCCTGGCATCAGAGATTGGTTCTCTTCCCTCTGTCTGCTCTTCCCTTGAACTGCCTTGGATCTGCCCAGTACTATACAGAGTAGGGTGGTTTATCTGGTGCCAAGGTGCAACTGGAGAGTGGGAGAAGGGGGCAAACCCATACTGGAAACACAGCCAGAGTAGTTCACCAAAAGGCGGGTCCTAACAGCCAAAACCCATCCTGCAAATAAATATGTAGCACGTATGTTGGTCTGATGTATTTTGATGCTAATTAATAAAAAGCTATCACACCTGGGCAGGGCAAATAAGATAGGTGTGGCTAGGGTTCCAGGGCATGGGAAGACAGAAAGAATCTTGGGAAGAAGAGAGACCAGAAGAGAGGAGGAGAAGAAGGTTGAGCCATCATGGGTTAGGTGGAGGAGAAGCACATGGCCAGCATGGATGGAGACTTGGCCCAGATAAAGAACATTAGCAAGTATTTGGGATTATGGATGGGAGGTAGCTTGATAGAAATTATTAGAAGCAGATGGCATGGGATTGGGACAGGTATTCCATACCTGCCTCATTATGGAAAGTAGTTTAAAGGATTAATATCTGCCCTGCCCCAGGTTAACTAAGGCTATTTTAAAATATAACAGGTGTCTGTGTCTTGATTGATTGCTAGTCAGTTACACTGCCATGATAATAAGTATAGGCCTGATAATAAACACTATTAGGCCACATTGGTAACTTAACCACAATAAACTTACTAGTTGCTATTGGGACAATGAAACTACATTTCTCCAGTTAAATCCGTGGACATGTAGTTATAACTGGCTTCCATGGAGGCTAGTGCGTGGAAGCCTGACTTTTGGTGAAAACATAAAACAACTCCAAATTCTGATTGTTTGCTTGTTTCATTAGAACCTCCATATAGATAGGCTACCTACCTTGAGGAGTACATGCTTGAAGTTAAGCCATGGCCTTTTTAGTTCTTTGGCAATTTTTAAAAAACATGTGTATGTGTGGGGGTGTGCACATATGTAGAGGCCAGAGACTGGCAGAAGACATCTTGCCAGACACCCTCTAACTCATAGACCCAGGCATTATCTCTCATTTGAAACCAGACCTTGCAGATTTGGCTCCTATAGGTAACGAGCTTTCTCTAAGGATCTCATAGGGCTGCCCTTTACATGGGTGCTGGGGATTCAAACTCTGGTCCTCACACTTGTGTGACAAGCACCCTACTCACTGCACGTCTCCTCGGCCCTTCCTTGGAGATTTGTACTATATCATTCAAGGACAGCGAGAGATGAACTACAAGGAGAAGATTAACTCTCAATGGCTCATCTCTAAAATCAACAAGTTCATGTGTTGTTGGAGTCTGAGTCCTAAATGATTACGCGAAGCTGTTGGCAGAAAACCCTAGGCCTCTGTGTGCGCTGTATCTAGCATAGACGGATAACAAGACTGACAGTTTTCTTCTCAGAAATCAGTTGCTCTTTTGAATGCTGGTGTGCTTGAGGCTCTTTGAAATCTATCTAGACTGTTCCCTTTCTTCAGCATGCTGCTGAATAAATTGTATCTGAATGTCCTGAACATTTTTTTTCTTCTAAAAATGTCAAGAGCTTACCTTTTACAGAGTAAGTTGCATGGGAGGCACACTCAGCCAGAAACTAGTGATTGCGGGAAGCCTAATAGAATGACTTGTAAAAAGCTCCTTATAAGAGGTATAAGGTCTGCCCAGGGCAGGGCAACCTCTTGTCGACTCACACCATTCTACCGTCAGATTCCCCATCAAGAGATCTACCTGTACATTTGTAAGCAAGCGTGCCTAACGAGCTGGAGAGGTGGCTCAGTGGTTAAGAGCACTTGCTGCTCTTGAAAGAGGATCTGAGTTCAGTTCCCAGCATCTGCCTGGTGGCTCACAGTCATCTGTATCTCCTGTGCCTTCTCCTACCCTTTCAGGCACTGCGTCCATGGTATACACACATACATGTAAATGAGTACTTATACACATAAAATAATATAAATAAATAAATCTAAAACCATTGTTTTTAAAAGATAAATTAAGCACAGACCTTGTATTATGGTTCTTTCTGTATATACTTTATCCTTTATGCTGAGGAATCAACTCTGCAAGGCAATGAATTCTTTCTTGGTCAACTCTGGACTTGCTATAACTGTCTAGACTGCCTAAGGTAACATCAGGGGATATGTTGCCCTTATTAGTTTTCTATGCACAAATGCAGGTTGGCAATAAGACTGAGGATCCCTGACTCGATAAAAAATGATTTTGCTTCAAAGCAGGAGAAGGGTGTAAAGACCATCCGGTCATAACAACATACGTAACACATCAAAGAAAATATTATTATGATGTCTTCAGGGTTGTAGGGGAAATAGGAAGGGTTGTGTGCTGGAAACTGAGTCAGAATCCCCTTGGAAAAGTCTAGGATAAGACAATAAATGTTCAAGCAAGCTGCATGGATGGGGGACTCTACACAGAGGGCTGAACAAATAAAATGCAAAACCTATGGTGTTGGAAGCAGATGTATCTAAGGGAAGTGCAAGTGCCAGTGGCAGGGAAGAACTGAGCTTCAAGCATTTTGGCGACAGAAAAGGGTGTGGCCAGTGATCCATAAATGGGGGAGATTGTTAGGTCAAGGCTAGAGAAGTCGGGACCACAGAGGCCGTGATAGGAAGGGAATGAAATCTGAAGGTCCCGAGTTCAATTCCCAGCAACCACATGGTGGCTCACAACCACCTGTAATGAGTTCTGGTGCCTTCTTGTGGTGGGCAGGCACACATGTGGGCAGAATACTGTGTAAATAATAAATAAATCTTAAAAACAGAAAAAAGAAAAGAAATAGAAACTACAAAAGGGTCATGCACTTCCTAGTGTGTATAGAATAATCGGAGAGTGCTACAAGGACACAGAGGCAAAGAGAAAACCAAGACCAACGACAGAGACAGCGCAGAAGAAGCAGGGCATGCCTGCAGGCCCAGCACTGGGGAAGAGGAGATCAAAGTTCCTCTCTATCTGAATCCAAGGCACAAGACCAGCTGAAAAGTGCAGATGGGGCTGGGGGGGGCAGCTCTGTGGTAGTGCAGTTGGCCAGTCTCACCATCAGCTCCGCCCCTTCCCCCCCCCCAGGGGGCTGAGTTCCCAAAACTGCAAAAGACAGCTGCCAGCACGTGAAAGACTGTGCCTTGGGCCAGAGTGACATCTGTGAAGACAGGAACTTTGGGGAGTCTGCTTAGCTCAGTGACCCGTTCCCTACCCAGGGTATCCAGGCTCAGCAGGGAGGAAAGCAAGCATAGCAGCTGAATGCAGGTATGGGCAGGGCTAAAGGCAGCTTCTGTAAAACAGCCCATTGAGTTGTGAGGAAGGAGCAGGAGAACAGGGCTGTTTAAACCGTTGGGGAGTAGGTAGAGGCTTTCAGAGTGCATGTACATCATTGGCCAGTGCGGAAATGCCTCATTTGCATAAGAAGGAATTTCAGGTGCTGGTGAATATTACCTTATAAGGGAAAAGGAAGTCTGACCTGGCTGCCAGGAAGGCAAGGATGGGGACACAGGACCAGGGCCAGGAGGGAGCAGTACTATTTATTCCTGCCCATCTCAGGATGAGATTTCTGGGGTTTCAATGCACCTGGACCCTACTCTTACTTTGGACTCCTCCCACCCATCTAATGGCTCCCCCAGCCCACAACTGACAGGGGAACAGGTAGACAGTATCTTAAGAGAGTTCTGTTTATGTAGTTTGCCAAAGCAAGTTAATCTGTGGCCAAGCATGGAGCTATGTTAGACTGTGGACAGAAAAAGCAAGAGTTCTGATGTTGATGCTTTGAACTTTGACATACAAGTTAGTTATCTAAATGTCAATGTCACATAAATAGTTGGATTTGTTAAGTCTGAAGCCCAGTGGAGAGCCAAATTTGCCTTAGGAAGTCTTCAGCATAGATGAGCTAGAGAAAAAGCATTGTCCAGGGAGTGCCTTTTGGAGGAGGAGGAGGAGGAGGAGGAGGAGGAGGAGGAAGAGGAGGAGGATGTAGTGGGAGTGGGGCAGGAAGAAAGCAGAGAGTTAGAGAGACATTCCATTGTTTTAAAGGACAGTGAAAAATCTCTAGCAACAGACAAGTGAGGCCAGGAAGTATCAAGGAAAGATGACATGAATAGCCCATGTTACAAGGGGAAGCAGAAATTCTAACTTACTGAACTGTAATTCTAGTAAATACCTGGTTGTTCTTCCTTGTATATAACCCAAGTAAAGAGCATCAATGTCTCAAATTCCCAGATTTACTTCCAGCCTTGGTTAAAATGCAGGCAGAGCAAGACCAAGGCCCCAGTGGGGAGGCATTCCAAAGTAAAGCAGGAGAAACAAGTCTATGCTGGGGGTTCATTTTTGTTTCTTCCACAATAAGGCTGTTTTTATCCACAGAGAAAGGCTTGCTGGCTTGTGTGGTGAGCTGTGCAGTTTCACAAGGCATGTATTTTATCCTCACAATAAAACCTCATTGTGTCATTTTTGCCAGGAGTTTGGGTGACACCTCGACATATTATCATCAATTCTACAACCGTGGGATTATATTGGAATCCTCCAGAAAGGCCCAACGGCCTCATTTCTCAATATCAGCTGAGGCGTAATGGAAGCTTGCTTCACGTGGGTGGCAGTGATGAACAGAGTTTCACTGATAAAAACCTGGAGCCCAACAGCAGGTGACAGAGGCAAACTTTGCCAACCACACTGTTAGCTTTCTAAGTTGTTCAAGGTTCAGAAAGAATACTTCCCATAAAAATGTGATTCAATTATTGAATTAATCTTCTTATTCATTAGCCATGCTGTAGCAGATAAAAAGTGCTAGTTTTTGTTAGTTTTCAGTCTATATGAGATCCTTTTTAACATATAATTAATTCGTCCTCTATTGAACATGAGAGCATAAGAAATTTAGATATACAAATACAATGTCCAAGTTGAAAAATTACCAAACGGTATTCAGAACTTACATTCCTAGATTGGCAATAAGAAAGACTGGAAGAGTCTTACACTCACTCATCACCCACCACCTCTTCTTGTCTCTCCTCTTCCTCTCCCCCCCCCAACCCCCCATACTCCCCCCTGCACCCCCCGCACCCCGCCCAAACCCCCCCTGCTCGGTCTGAGGCAGCCATTGCAGCTTGTCTCTCCTCTTCCTCTCCCCCACCCGCACCCCCCATACTCCCCCCTGCACCCCCCTGCACCCCGCCCAAACCCCCCCTGCTCTGTCTAAGGCAGCCATTGCAGCTTGTCTCTCCTCTTCCTCTCCCCCCTCAGCACCCCCCTGTGCCCCCCCTTGCACCCCCCCGCACCCCACCCACACCCCCCCTGCTCTGTCTGAGGCTGCCATTGCAGCCACACATTTGCAATTCATTCCCATTCATTTCTCAGCAGACACAAGATAAACCTTATGTCAACAGATGTTTCAGTGCAGAGATAGAGAATAATTTAGTTTTATTGTGGAAAATAACAGATCAATTTAAATATCTTTGCCTCTAAATGAATCTCCCTGAAATTCAACCCATTTAGAAATAGAAAAGACTAAATTGAACCTTCACAGCCCAGTAGCACACCCCAAGACATTTCTGAAATCCTCCGGAAGAGCCATGAGTGATGCGGGGTTCAGCGAGGGTTGGGAGGCAGCAAGAGTGATATTCTAGTGAGGAGGGCCACCGTTGCTAGACATGAGGCCCAAGTTCACAGTCATGTTTCTCACAGGAAAGAGTTCACACACTCATAAATTTAGGGCAAAACGGCATACCAAGAGGCCAGTGAACGTTGTTGCAGTGTCTCAGACTGTCTGGTTACAGTTTTTTGTTTCTTCAGGTACATTTACAAGTTAGAAGCAAAAACCAGAGGTGGTAGCGGTGTGAGTGAGGACTATCTTGTCCAGATGCCTGAGTGGACCCCAGGAGACATCCATCCCCCGTGTAACATCACTGTACTGGGCTCTGATTCCATATTTGTAGCATGGCCAACACCAGGTAAGAAATGGACTCTCTCTCTCTCTCTCTCTCTCTCTCTCTCTCTCTCTCTCTCTCTCTCTCTCTCTCCCTCCCTCCCTCCCTCCCCCTCTCTCTCTCTCTCTCTCTCTCTCTCTCCCTCCCCTCCCTCCCTTCCTCCCCCTCCCCCTCTTCTCTCTTTCTTTCTGTATGTGTCTCCTTCTGTCTCTCTGTGTGTCTCTGTCTCTGTCTCTCAGTCTCATAGTTTAATCAAAATTAACTGGAGATAAAGATGAAAATGTGACTTCACAGGAAATCATAGCTTCCTCCTAGATAAATATCAATGGAACGATCGAAAAATGCATGTAAGTCTACACGATTGTCTACATATTTGTATATTGCTTATGCTTCTGTTGCTGCCACAAACAAATCCAACTTATAAAGTAATTAATTTTGGCTTATGGTTCCAAAGGGAGAGTCCGTAACGTTAGGGGATACATGTCAGCAGGCAGATGGGTCAGGAAGCTGAGAGATCACATCTTCAGTTGCAAGTTCCCAGCAGAGTGAACTGGAAGTTGGGTAAGACTATGAACTCTCAAAGTCCACCCCCAGTGACAAACTTTGCCTAGCAAGGCTCCACCTTCTAAAGGTTCCATGAACTCCTCAAACACCACCACCATCTGGGGACCAAGTGTCCAGATACTTGAGCCTCTGGGGACATTTCTCACTCAAACTACTGTCATGGATCTCCACATTTATGTACATTTATACACGTGCATATCTATACATACATACATATATCTGCCTTTCTATCAAAACAGTGTGTTTTGGGAATTCAAAAACTTTAAAACCCCATCTTTTCACCCAAACATATCCAAGGCAAGTCAGAGGCTACAGTCAGTCAGAGCTTCATGTCTGTAGAAACCTTAAGGTTGGCTCACTGGCCTAGAGTGTTTCCTTCTGTTTTCCATCAATGAACAGAGTACTTGGAAAGACAATGGCCTGTTTTAACTATGAGGTTACCGTTGTGAATGGTGATAGCTGGTGGCCATTACCTCTCTGTTCTGTGAGCCTTTGGTACACCATTTAGTCAGTACCAAATTGCTTTGGTGATTTAATGCACTATTACATGTTTATATAAATACAATCCTCGGGTAGCATCCTGGCCAAATAGACACTATGGAGATTAAAGTAAAAGGCGAGGGTAAAGTACTTTACACCCAGACGTGAGCACCAGAGTTCTAATTCCCTATGCCTATGTAAGGACTCTGGGAGTGATAGCATGTATCTGCACTCACAGAGTGGGGAAGGTAGAGACAGGAGGATACCTGAGGCTTGCTAACCTGCCACCCTAGCTGACTCTGTGCTCAAGGCTCTGAGAAAGACTCTGTCTCAAAATAAAAGTAGAAGATAGAGGAAGATGATAGATAGATGATAGATAGATAGACAGACAGATAGATAGATAGATAGATAGATAGATAGATGATAGATAGATACTGAAATCTTTTCTATCTTTTAACAGAGAGTACAGGTTGTTGTGCAACATTTAAAACTGATTAGAGGCTTAAGCTTCATTTTCAAACATTTGATTTTACTTTTGTTTTCAGTACTAAGGTTAGAACTTGAGGCTTTGCACACAACATGTGAAAAACTACCGTCTAGCCCTAAGCCACATACCCTGACCATGTACTTTCTGGGGCAACAAAATAGAACTCCTAGCTTTACATGTGGCAAGCATGCACTCCACCATGGAGTCCTCAGCCCCTGAATATCTACTCTTAAATTCAAGTTGAAACAAACAACATTAGTCTAAGTTCAGCCACAGCTCAGCACAACATTGAAAATAGTGATCCTGGTATTGACAGACCTGTTTCTTAAAATAATTAGCAAAGACATACTTTGTATTGAATTACATAATCACTCTGGAGTGAAAATACCATCTTCTGGGTCGGACATAAACCCTGCAGTAGTGAAAGTACAGCAGATGTGATTGCCTGTACAGAGCCTGTACAAGACTAGGCCTGTCAACAATCGTGGATAGAGGAGGGTCCCACAGGGCTCTACTCCTCCTTGGTGACATACAGGCTGTTGATGGGTGCTGGAAGGGAGAGCCATTGTCTTCAGCTGTGTACCTCCTGGGGAGCCCAGGGGACCCATGGTCACACAGATGGACGTGTTTAAATTCAGTGGGTCACAAACCATGAACACAGAGAAAGAGCTTGTATGGAAGAGAGGAGATTAACAGCAGTGGGGAGGAGACAAAAGAGGGCGAAAGGGTGAGCGTGTCTAGAATTCACTAGAATTTATGAGATGGTCAAAGAAAATTTTAATTAATAATATATACATGTAACACCTGATCAGTTTGTAGATCAGTTAGTTATTGATAGAGAACATGAAATTTTCTAACTAGGCGTTAATAAAAACTTTCCACATTAAAAAAAAATTAAAGCTATGCAGCCTTAAAGACAAAGGTCCACCATGTGAAATGTGTGGCATGCTTCTGAAAATGTGTGGCATGCTTCTGAAAATGTGTGGCATGCTTCTGAGGTCAGCATCTCTGATCAGGGAGAAGAGGTTTTGTTCTGCTCAAATTCACAGGGAGAAAATGTGCAAATAGCTTCATGCACAAAAAAAACATGTAAGATACACAACACAAATGATTCCACAGCAATTTACTCTAAAAATCAGCGCACAGTATATTAAATTAAACCAGGTACAATAACTGCTCGTATCAGTGTCATTAATCTTCAAGGCTTAGAAACACAGGTAGTCCTGAGTTTTGTCCCTAATTTCAATATGGAGCAGTCTAGTCTTCACGAGGTAAGTGTACAAACTTAGTTTCCCTCTGTGGACGTGGTCTCAGCTTTTTTAGAGTCCCATTGTTATCACGTATCACAACCTCTTAGTGATTTCTTGCCGGCATTAAATCTTTTTATTATGTATGTGTTGGGGGTGGTTGGAGGTGTCACAATGCTTCCGGAGGTCAGAGGACAACTTGTGAGAGTCTGTTCCACCATGTGCATCCTGAAGATCAAACTTGAGTCTTGGTGGCAAGCTCTTCGCCCACTGAGGCATCTCAGTGACCCTCTTCCTAGCATTTTTATGATGTCCCTGTACTTTAGGGCCACCAACTAAAATAAAGCCAAGAGCACCAGCTGGAAACCAGACTCTTCCATGAACTGGAGATGGCTTAGATTCAGACCTATGTTATCTCCAATTCAGATTCTAAAGAATAGTAAGAGAAGACCTAGAAAGCTAGTCAGGGTGTCCAGGAGGATTCTGGAGTCACCTTTCTCTTGTTCACTGGAAGTCTTAGCACTTGTTATTTCTTTAAGACCACAGAAGTAAGACAAACAGCAAGATGCCCAAGACTCATGTTCCCCTGGCACCAGCTGGCAGACCTACCCAGTTTATCTAGCTTTACGCCTTTACAGTTACCAGTAGTTCAACTTTCCTGTGTTTGTTGAGTTTGCTGAAAAGAGCATGAGTTCGTTTTTGTTGAGGTAGACCATTCAGTAGGTGTCTGTTAGGTCTACTTGACTCATGGTGTCATTTGACATCAGTGTTTCTTTGTTGCTGTTGTTGTTGTTTTTGTTTTTTGTTTTCTTAATCCGGATGATCTGTCTATGAGTGACAGTGGAGTGCTGAAGCCACCCACCATCACTGCGCTGGTAATTAATCTGTGGTTTTATTTATGGTGGTATCTGTCTTATGAAACTGTATGCCCCGTGTTAGGTGGGTGCTTGTCTATAATTTTAATCCCCTCTTAGCATGCTCTGTTGCTAAGTACCATGTGGTAGTATTTACCTCTTCCATTTTTGGCTTTAAGACAATTTAACAAATGTTAGAATAGCGATGCCTATTCATTTCTTAGTTCGTTTTGCTTGGAATCCTGCTCTCCAGCCTTTTATCTGAAGGTGGTATCCCTCTTTGGTGGTGAGGTATGTATTCCAGAGGCAACAAAAACATGGAATCCATTTGTAACATAACCTCTGCATCTGCATCTTTTTCTTATTTATTTATTTTTCTGGGCTGGACAAGGCTGATGGCTTGAGTTTGATCCTAGAGCCCACATGAAAAGCCTGGTGCGGTAGTGCACGCCTGTCATCCCAGCACTCCTGTGAGAGACGGGAGGCAGGGCAGCTAACCTGCAGTAAACAGCACAGAAGAATCAGGAGGGCCCTACCTGGACAAGGTGGGAAGCGTGAGGTGGAGCTCTTGGCCTGTCCTCTGACCTTCATGGGCACACCATGGCACATGCATACCTTTGTTTTCAGAGTGCCAAAAATAGTTAGTTCAATATGGTGTCACTTTTTTTTTAAGACAGTTTTTTCAAATTTCTTGTACTATGTTGTGTGTTTTTTTTCTTTTGAGTCCAACATCACATTTTTATGATAAATGTATAAATAAGAAAAGTCTTATTGTAGAATAAAAGATAACCCTTGCTTGTAAAATGTAACATTAGCTTGTTCCTACCTTAAGCTTGATAGAAAATTTCCACCCAGTCCAGGCAGAGAGAAAATGAAGAGTTCCATGCTAACTCTGACCATTTAAGCAATTGTTAACAAACCTATAATTTGCAGACCTGTCAATTTCATAGATGCATAAAATCCAGTAGAGAAACATTATAATACATGGAAAGATTAAAGTCTTAAACATTGTTTTTCTGGTGCCTGGGAGGATTCCAAATGGTGGAAGCCCCAGGTGACTGTGTGTCACACACAGTTGATCCCGTCAGGAACGCCTCATGATATGGATAGTGATACATTTTCTGTACTGAGCAGTCGCAAATGTGTGTTTTAAGCAGAAGGAACCCAACCTTGTTTTGAGCAAGGTTGTTTATGTAGTTACAGTCAGGAATTTTCCATATCTTCTCCGACCTTCAGAAATTGAGAATGACTGTACCACAGACATTGCTGAGTAGTGAGCCGGAGTCCACATCTGCACTTCACAGCCCTGGGTGGACTTTAGACCCTGGAGCTCTTACTCAAAGCAAATCCTCGGGCTCAGGGGCAGCTTGTAGGTAGCATGCAGAAGCCCTGTGTCCAGTCTCTAAGAATCACTTAAGCCAGGCACATGAACACCTGTAATTCAGCACTCCAGGAGAGGCAGCAGGAGGATCACAAGTTTAGGGTATCCTTAGCCTACGTCAGAATTTCGAAGTCTGCCTGAGCTTCAGGAGACTGTCCCAAAAGAAAAGAGTGAAAAGAAAAACACAAATTCTTCATGTCAGGCTTATGGAAAAAAGACTTTCTTGAGGTAGAAAAAGGATTCTTGAGGTCAAGAAACATAGGCCGTGTGAGTGTGTGTGTGTGTGTGTGTGTGTAAAATAATGCTCCTCCACATGACTCAAATGTACCATCAAGGTTAGCAACTCCGGATCACTCATACCAAACCAAAATGGCCAGGAACACTAACTCCTGGAGACAGAAATAATTGGCTTTCTCTTGAATGTACAAAGCCAAAATATTGATTGAATTAATTGATTTATTTTCACATGCATTTTGTGGGGATCAATATGGACACAGTAACCTCAGGCAGGTGAGTTACTGGGAGCAAATAGTCTATGTGGTTGCTTGGCAACAGAAGAATTACCTAGGTAATTAACTGGGTTTCAGCTTTCAAAGTATGTTTCCAATGCTATCAATAAACTACATCTTAGATCGTGTCTATAAATCCTGCTGGTAAAAGGACTGAGAATTCCCAGAGGAAGGGTAACTGTGATAGGGAGAGCTGATATCACAGATGCAGGTTTCTTAAGTCCTACTATGTGCCAAACACTCCCAGGCTCAAGGTAATTCATATATATATATATATATATATATATATATATATATATATATATATATATTAAGATTTATTTATGTTATGTATATGAGTGCTCTGTCTTCATGCACACCAGAAGAGGGATTCAGATGGTTGTGAGCCACCATGCCTTTGCTGGGAATTGAACTCAGGACCTCTGGAAGAAGAGCCAGTGCTCTTAACCACTGAGCCATCTCTCCAGCCCCTCAAGTTAATTCATATGCAAACAGTAACAGGTAGTTCTTCTTTCTAGAACTTTGAGTTGTGGCTTCAGGGTGTAATGTGCTCAAGGTCACCAGGCATCACATCGCTAGGATTCAAATGAAAATCTGTTCAACTGTTGCCTTTGAAGAGTCATTCCTTTCTGCCTTTGGTTTAACTCTTCAATCCAAAGCTTTGCGTTTCTCACTGGTGGTCTTGCAAAGGCATGCGGTATGCACTCAGCTTTGGGAAGTGGCAGCCCAAACCTATTGGTTCTGTGAGAATGATGTTTTGTTGGGCAAGTCAAGAGCAGGAGAGTTAATTGGGAAAGAGCCACCAAACTAAAGAGTGGGGATGAACCAGGAGACTCCACCTAGCCAGCCTAGAGTGCAGAAAGAACAGACAGAACTCAGCAAAATCATGCAAGAGCAGATAGATTCCAGCTAGTCTCAAATACCCAAAAAGGGATTACTCAAAGGCTGGTTTACAGCCCTGTTCAGTATCCTCTGTCCCAGGCAAAGCCAGGTCCCTGTTTAACTGATAAATGTCAGCAGGCATCCTTCCAAAACACTATAGCCTTTAAACAACTTCCAAACACGTCTGCTCCTTGTATGGTGTGTGGAGGTGGGAGCCCACTTACAGACACTCACATATACACATGATTTAAATACGTCAGTGCTGAAAAGGTGGTTCAATAGTTAAGAGCACTGGCTGCTCTGAATGTGGCAATCAGACTCAGGTTCAATTCCCCACACCTACGTGGTGGCTCATAACCATCTGTAACTCAAGTCCCATGGAAACCAACAGCCTCTTCTGGCCTCTGAGGGCACTGCATGAACATGAACCACAGATTTACATGCAGGCAAATCAACCATACAGAGGAAAATAAAATAAAATGAAGAACTTACATAAAGTATAAATTTTTGGGGGGGTTGGGGAAGTCACTCTAGTAGCTCACCTTCTATTGTTGAGATGTGACTATTCATGGCGCTGTGGTAACCGGTTCTGGGACTGCACCAGCCAGCTATTGTTCAAATTAGAGGCCATGCAAGCCACGTTAGCTTCCTCCTAAGGTGTCCTTTGACCTTGTATTAGCCCTGGATCCAAGGTCCACATTCAACTGAATCAGGGCAGATTTAACTGAACGAGAGGAGAGATACACGTAACCTTAATGATTATGGAAAATTAGGAAGCAAAAGACTTCACAGAATACAAACCATTTACCCAGAGAAAAGAGCAGAGGCAGCCAGTCCTGCTGTTTAAGAACCCAAACATTCAAAATTATTTAAACTCTGCAGATAATAATGAGCCATTCTAATTTATCAAGATGATGACTATATTTTGAACTATCCACCCCTTAATCATGTCCTAATTAACAATACAGCTGCATTCAGCAAGTGCTTTTTCTCACTAAGGATGGGGAGTTATTTAAGTTTAAGGCATAATCGTGAAGCCCTGGCACTTTTCCTTGCCCATTTATCTTTTAGTCCATTAAAGAAAAAAAATTGGCAACCATGCTTCTGGGAAATCATTTTAATTAATCCTGCGTGGGCACACACGTACTTTTTATGAAAGGTTAGCTAGCCACAATATGGGCCATCTACAGACACAGACACCCCAGTGGGTGTTCAGTTACAGTCTCGGCTGCAGTAGATGGGGTTGGATACTGTCTGGTTAAAAATAAATAAAGTGTTTGCCTTGCACTAATTTGGGTGATTCAACATTGGCCGTTGCGTTAGTTTTCGCTGTTGAGTGGAGTAACCAAAAGACAAGAAAAGATGGAACCCACTTAGTGATTTATGTTTCATTTGCACATTAACAAGTAAACGTATCTTGCATTTTTTGAGTCTTGCATTTTGAGCTAAGCAGTTTTGTTGAGATAAACACAAATCCTTCTCAGTAAGTATAACATCATGTCTCATGTCGTGTTTTCTGTGTTTGGTGTTTTTTGTCACAGTGTCTCACTACATGGCCAAGACAGAACTCATACTCTCAGCAATCCCTCTGGGATAACAGATGTAAGCCACCACACCCAAGCTATTGTCCATATTTTACTAGTGAGAAAAGTCAATGCATATTTTGTTTTGTTTTGTTTTGTTTTTCAAGACAGGGTTTCTCTGTATAGCCCTGGCTGGCCTGGACTTGCTGTGTCGACCAGGTCGGCCTCAAACTCAGAGACCCATCTGCCTCTACCTCTGCCTCTGCCTCCCAACTGTGATTTTTCTCTAGCTTATTCACCTTGTAGCTATCAGAGACAACTTATTTCTTATTTTCTTATGATTTTTCTTTTTAACCTTTTGCTTTTTAAGTGTTTTAAATTCAATGTATATATTCAGTATACTAAATGATGAGTTTAATATAATATTTTCATATGTTCATGTCAGGTTTTCTGCTCATATTCTTTTCCCTCATTGCCCTACCCCCACCCCACAGTTCCTGCGGTGTGTATGTGCGCGTGTGTGTGCGCACATGCGTGTGCGTGTGTGTGTGTGTGTAGTTAAAATACAGTTTCTGCTTCTCTACCTCATTGACACATATAGAAAATGATTTTTATCATTTCTAAAATCTAGTTCAAAGTTTAAAAAACAATTTTTCTATAGATACAGAAAATATGGAATGACCATAGTATAATTGTGGGGCCATCCTATGGTCCAGCAGGGCTATTTTATCTGTAGGCCCAGACCTCATGGAAGGCAGGATTCATGTACCTTTGGAGAGACTGAATTCTTGGATTCACTTAACAGACAAGACTATATCTACTGATCTCCAGTCCTGGATGTGGCGGGAGGCAGGACACCTGATCACACAGAGAGGTACAAAGGTGATGCTTTATACATTATCCCTCCTGTGGGGGATGTCACTGCTGAGGAGGAAGCGAACACTGTAGAATGTAGCTATCAACCTATGTCAAAGTCCTGTACAGTTGTCATTAAAGAAGTGAAGGTAGCCTGCACCACTTTTTTCACCCCCCGGAAGGACGTAATGGAGACACCCCTGCCTACACAGAGGAAGGTTCTGGCCACTGTGTTAGAGACACTGTTCTAAGTGTAAGCTGTCTTTTGAAGCAAATACTGCTGTCAAACTGAATTAATGGCTTATGTATTTTTTTTTTTTTTACTCTTAGAATTGTTACTGCTCCTGCTACTTAAAAAAAGGATTTAAAAAGGGCTTATATGATTGACTTGTCCCATTGTAAAGTATGCACCTGCTGAGAAATGAAGCCACAGAGGGAAAAAAAAAAGTTGAATAATTTAACTTTTTTATTTGTAAAGATAATCAGGGTTTTTCTGATTACATCTTAACTTCATAAATGTTAAATAACCTATCAGCATCTAGTTGTTGTAAATTATGAAAAAGAGCACTGCCAGGAATATTAACCAATACAACCCTTGCTCTTCAGAGAACAAGAAAATGTGTTATGGCAGCTTGTCACTGTGCGACTGGTAACTCTGACACCAAATAACAAAACTGCCATTTGCACTTAGGGTAGATTGGTTCACACGCGTTTCCGAGGCTCCTTTTGCTCTGACAGAAATTTATGAACTCGGGAACTAAGCAAGTCATGAGGCTCCCCAGCTGATCCTAACAAATATGCCCATTTCATTTCATTTAGTCATCAGACTGCCAGGGGGCTCCGTCGTCTCAGACTCATTGCAGATGGCACGGCGTTTCAGGGACACCACAGACTGTGTGTCACTGCTCGGTAAAGTGATGGCAGTGGTGGGACCCTCTTTCCTAGTTGTTTGTCAGTGTTTGACATGTCCACAGTTTGGAGGTGCGTTTTCTGTTTCAACACCTCATAGGTGTAGGTAAAGGGCTCTTGTTGCCCATTAGGCGTGAGGTGAAAAATACATTTCCCGGGTTCATGCGGTGGCTAGCCAGGCTTAAACTTAGATCAATATTGTGTCTGTATCTGAAACACAGGAGAAATGTAATCTTGCTCCCTGTCCCCGCTGGGAGTCCTGTCATTTTCAAGTAGAGGAGTTGAAGGATTCAGAGTGTGGGAGCCGCCTGTTGTAGGTTCAGACTGAAGACAAAGAAACTGACTTCAGACAGACTGGGTGGGAGACCACTTGAAATTACCGCCAAGAATGGATGACAGATTGTCTTCACAGTGCCACTCGATCATAGGCAACTGCACACTTAAAAAGCCATAGAGCAAGAGAGCATTAGGACAGTCCCGTGCATGGGTGTGGTGTTTATACCTATGTGGAAGAGTAGCTTTGTGTGAGAGGTGTCAGAGGGCACATGAGAACCTGGTTGGTATCTGTTGTTGCAGCTTTATTATGGTTTTTTTGTTCTCTGTTTTCTCTTGTGTGGAGATGGAGATGCTTTTAGCAGCATCTACCCTGTGGGAATGTACTAGAATACTGTGTGTGTTCTTTTATGTCACCCTTACGCAGGTGCCACTATATGACCATTGGTGTCATCACTTTACAGAGGAATGCCACTTGGTGTGTGGCAGTGACTGCAGAAGCCAGGGACAAAGTGATCTGACCCGCCTCCAGTTTACCTAGTTCAATAACACAATAGGTACATCTTGCATAAGTGTGTTTTCTAGACTCTTCCACAAGATCCACCCAAGGAACAGAAGAGACAGAACGAGCATGTCACACTGAGATCAGCCTCCAGCAGTGACCATGACCTTGCAGTGTCTTAGTCTCACATTCTGTCTTCTAATGCATGCGGATTTGGTGTCGGCATGTTTGCCCTGAGTCCCAGGGTTCACCGTATTGGAAAGCGTTTGTTACAAATCTTGGTTGCTTGTGGTGTGTTGTTAGATTTCAGGTACTAGGAAAACCTAAGAGACACATCCCCCTGCCCCAGGAACCGGCCCAGCGTCCAGGCCATCCTTCTCACTGCATTGCATCACACTCTGTGACAGGCAGCAGCCTCCCTTCCGTTGTCCCCAGACAACAGTATCACCATAATAAAGAGATAGATGCTAATATGACTTGAAATGATGAGGTGTTCCAAAATACTCCTGATAGAAATTCCTGTAAATACATGTTCCTGCTTAAAGGTCGACTTACAAGCTGGAAGGGTCCCCGGTTCATTCCTCAGCAGGCTCTACTGCTTCACGCAGTGTTCTCTGAAGGATGTTTTCAAGGGAATGGGAGCCTGGAGGCACAGTTCTCTTCTGTGTTACGCGGGTTCCCCTCACCCACTAATGAACCGAGAGTCCCAAGTGATCTCTCTCATCAAATCTCTTCCTTCAACCCTCAGACTTTACAGCAGCTTTCTGGGAGCACTTGAAATGTTCCCAGTTTCATCTTGCACTTGCGGATAAGGCCTCGAGGAACCCGTTCTAGATAAGTCCGTGATGCACACTCATTCAACTAACCGAGAGAAAAGTGAGCCTACCTAAAAACCCTAAGGATTGGACCTCATGACAGCTTTATGTATTCTCATGGCTAGAAGTCACAGGAATTTTCTATTATGACACTGAACCGAACTGTCAGGAACCAGGAGCAACCATTTGTTTCACATCTGGGCTATTCTGTTCATGGTGAATTCACTTCAAGGCAGCACGGAGGAACTAAAATTAAGTTGTTCTCTGAGTTTCTCATGAATAGTTCTTCCCAGCACAAGGGTGCTTCAACGTGAATTTCTTCTGCAGTCCTGTGCATGGTTTACTCCAAAGTGGCTTCCACTTCTAACCTGCAAAACGCTTTTGTGACCTTATGAAACAGTTTTCTAAATTCAGGCATTTTAGGCAGAAGAACTCAGTCAGTTTCTATGAACAAGGAGAGCTGAAATTCTACCAATTTCCATGGTTCAGATAGGAAAATCGTGTGTTTCCAAATTTTATAAATCAAAGGACTATTCCAGAAATCTCTGTGTTTGTCTCTGTCTTTGCATGTTCTTTGACCCAAGCCCACATGTGTCCAGGATGTGTGGGTCTCAGACTAGGAAACTTGGTATTTGGAACTTAAAATTTTTCCCTCTAATTTTCCTGTTCAGTTGATGGCAATTTGACTGGTTCAGAATTGGTCTGCTTGTCTACACAGCTTTTCTCAGCTCTGCCCTGTAATTTTCCTTTCCTGTTAGCTTAACCTAAGATTCTATTTTCAAAGCTTTGAAATATAAGCTTCATCAGACCATATCATTACTACCCACAACCAGCCAATGTGCAATCCAGAACAAGTGACTTTGACTTTACTGAGATTCAGTTTTATTTTGGGGGGTGGGGTGCTTGGCATTTGAGAATATTTGATGCTCTTTCAGAGGCCTTAGGTCAGCTCCAAGCTTCCACACCTAGCAGCTCACAACTGCCTGTAGCTCCAGGTATGGGAGATCCAATGTTGTCTTCTGGTCTCTGTGGGTACTGCATTCAAAATGCACATACCTACACTTAGATCAAATATATAAATAAATATTTTAAAGGAGAGAGGTTACCATTATCCTAAACTCTAATTCATTCATTTCATCATCTGAAGCATTATTGAGCTTCTACTTTGTGCTAAGGGCTAGACACAGGAGCCACATTCACAAAAATAACAGTTCCCTACCTTTTGCCATTGACATTCTGTTGTTAAGAAAGAATAGCTGTTCTCTAGGGCAGCACAGAACTTCAGGGAAACAGCTTTTCTAGTTTGCGCTACTGCCGCAGCCATCGTATGAGCCTTCAGTCTGGTTCTGACCTCCAGGCTTAGGTTTCAACCCATCATTTGCTGGGCAGCCATGGTTTCCAAACATAGCTTAGATTTAACACACACACACACACACACACACACACACATTCCATTTCTTTCGTTGTCATTTTTTATATAAACCCCAAATTTCTTGATGATATTGTAAAATCTAATGGTCACTTGAATTTGGGAGTAAAGAAAATCAAGGTTACCCCATGCGGCTTCCTGAAGCTCTGGGCTTTGGGACATGGGGAATGATGTCATCTTTAACCCAAAGAGGACACTTAGGAAACTTGGGCTGAGTCCACTTGGTGGTGGGGGTGGGGTGGGGCAAGCACGGCTCATTTTCATTGCAATCTCCTGTTGAGACCTAGATGCTGTAGAAAAATTTACATAGAAGCATGGCATTCGGGGGCCAGAGATGAGAACTGAGGAGTCAGGCTGGCAAGGCGTCTCAGGAGGTAAAGGTGCTTGACTCCGAAACTCATGAACTGAGTTCTGTCCTCAAGATTAAGGAGAGCCTACCCTCAACAAAGTACTCTCTGACCTCCACATATGCAGGGGTGATGCACACGCATGAACAAAGATGTGTGAGCATGCACATGTACACATACACATTTGACATAGAAAAAAATGTAAATAAGTATTTTTAAAGAATTGAGGAATTGATAATAAGATGACAAACATTGAAGATGAGTTTTGTGGATAATTTAAATAGGATATGGTACACTAAAAAAAAAAAAAAAAAAAAAAAAAAAAAAAAAAAAAAAATGTTCATTCTGGGCCTGGCTTAGATAGGAAAGAGTGTGTCATGCAAGCATCGGGACCTGAAATTGATCCCAGATTCAACATTAAAAACAGACCAAAACGAAACCAGCTGTGGTGCACACACTTGTAATTCAAGTGTTGTGTGGTGAAGACAGATGGATTTCAGGAGTTGCTGGTCAGCCAGCCCGCCCTACTTGATGGGCAGGACAGTGAAAGAGCCTGGCTCAAAAAGAAACAGTGGGCTATGCCAGGAGCAGCAGCTGAGGCTGTCCTCTGGCCTCTCCATGCATACATAACCCCCCCCCCATGCCTGTTCACATGCTCATGCGCACACACTCACATGTACACACAATGCTCAGTCTGGGTCGACAGGTTCTTTCCAATTGACCATATTTCTGAAAGAGACCATGGGGCAGCACTGGCATGTGAAAATCTTCCCAGTGCCCCATTTGCCCCCTGCACACAATCCCGAGCACTTTGGGTGTCTATGGGCTCTTCCTGTTTGTGTTTGCTACACAAGCAAAGCCACATTCCCTTCTGTGGACCTCATCCCTTGTGTGTCATCAGGTCCCATGGTGTTTGCTCTGTGAAGTTGTCTGTAGATTTCCTTGTTTCTATAGTAATGACAAACTTATTGATATGGTGCATGCACCTAATCCCATAATTGTCCCACGCTCCCACTTCAGTGAGATAGTTTAGTCAGAGCCTCCATCACAGTCTCAATTCAAATCTCATATCCTTGCTGCCTTTAAAAAGTATGTTTCTTCATGACCAAATAAAACTTAACAGGCATTTAACTATGTGAATAGATTAAAATAATGAAAAAAAACATACTAGCTTCTTTAGGAACTGCTGGTGAAAAATGGCAGTTATTGGACCCAAATTTCCTATGTATTTAAGGCCCATAAGTCTCGCTGACAGAGTGGACTGTCCTAGCTCAATAATTAATGCCCTGGGAATTCCCCAGGTAGACTGTGATTTGGATATTTTATGGGCTATTATGTCAAAGATCCATGTCAGACAAGATACTTACACAATGCTCCACAGAAGAATTATTGTCACAAGCAAACTGGGGTTGTTGTTTTCTTTTTTAATATCCCTTAAGTAAACCTAGGAAGAATATGATACACTCCTTAATTGTTTCATGTTTTAAGTGACAGATGCCTTCTTCATTTTTACTGACCACTAGAGTGTATCTTTTGAGTATGACAATTGCGAACGCTTAAGCAGCACTCTCCTTCGGAGTGCACACTGCAGTCCTTCACAACCTGCATTTGGTGTGGCTTCAACGCTGAGCCGTCCCTTACCTTTCCGTGACAGCCTTGTGTGTGTGCATAGTCTGTGGGGACAGGGTCGGTGACTCTCCTGCATGATACACTCATGCTTCCTTCTCTCTCTTCCTCTCCCTCTTCACAGGGGTCCTGCTTCCCCACGTCCCGGTGGAGTACAGCATCTTGCTCAGCAGTGGAGGTGGGATGCCTTTAACCTTCTCCGCTGGGCACCGTCAATCTGCCCATCTGAAGAACTTGACTCCGTACACACAGTATGAAATAAGGATACAAGCCTGCCAGAACGGTGACTGTCTTTTAGAAATGTGGCCTGGGATTGTTTGAAATCTTAAAAAAATTTTTTTCTTAAAAAGGACCAGGTCCTCAGTTAAAATACAAAGAATAATGTTTCGTTTCTAATCTGTGGTACTGATTGCCCAGAAAAATCAGATCCTGGCATCCAAGGAAGCATTGGGCATCTCTACAGAGTACATCATGAATATTTAAATACATTAAAATGGTGGGTTTGTTTTATAAAGCCATTTAAAAGAAAAACACATAGCTCATATAAAGAGGCCATTGATAATATAATACTAACAGGCTCTGGAATAAATTCATAGAAAATTTACTAAGCTTGATTTTGCATGTATTAAACATGTTCAGGAGGGAGAAGGGAACAGTTATTTAAGAGTTGGATTGCAAGCCAAGTTTGGTTGTGCATGCTTTTAATCACAGCACTCAGGAGGCAGAGACAGGAAGCTCTCTGAGAATAGAGCAGCGTAGAGCTATTCCAGGACAGCCAGGAGATGCACGGAGAAACCCTGTCTTGGAACAATAACAACAAATATTTGTGTTGTTTATGAATGAGCCCATATTTTTGATGGTGTTCCTTGGAGCCAATACCATGAGTCTGAGGTCTGTGGCCTGGTGAAAACATTACTGTCTTAGATAGAATGTGATCCACCACTTCCTCTCTTTAACTGAGGGCTGAAGAGACATAAACTGATATTCAGAGACGGGACCCATGGAATCCAGACAGCGCAGGACACATTATCTCTGCTGTGTGTGAGAAAGAAACATATAAGGCCAGGCATGGTAGAGCACACCTTTAATCCTAACACTTGGAAGCTGAGGCAGGTGGATCTCTGTGAGGTCAAGGCCAACCTGGTCTACATAACAAGTTATAAGATAACCACGGCTACATTAATACACCCTGTCTCAAATAAACAGATATATAAACAAAACTATATTATGTGTATATAGCCTACATATGATAAATAATACCTTCTTCAAAGTAAGATGGAATTCACACAGGTACAGCATTTCGCTTCACCTTGTAGAAACCTACCAGTCTGTGGCCCACATGTAGCTGATTGGATCCCACATTCCTTGTCTCAGTACCTTAGAGTTGGCTCAGATTTCAAGGCTGGTCTTGAGTCATATCAGAAACCCCAAGTTCATTTGCTGACTTTATCTGACAGCAAGGCCGTGACTCAGCAATGTGGAGATAGCTCTCTTAACTTAAAGGCAAAAATCAACCTGTGGTTCACACAGCCAGAGCTATGCTATGGATGCTCTGGGGACTTAGTGTTAACTTGTTCAGTATCTAAGCAGCAATAGTCAGTTTGGTACATTAAGTGCTATTAAGTGTATACAGAATTTGTGTGAATCATTTAAACACAGGTGAAATTCAAATGTCACTTTCTAAACTAGAATAACTACAGTAGAAACAGAAACTAGGTCAATCTAGCCTATGGTTCCCTGTCTGCATCTGCGTGAGTAGATGGTTACTGCATGAAGCATCTAAAGCTGATTTTGTATTTTAATGTTTACTTTCCATGAGTACCCAAAAGACCAAACTGAAATATATATGCACCGTGTCCAGACAGATGGTTTTCACGGCCCCGCTACCCTCCTGTATGGCTGTGTGACACTGTGCCTTGAGGGACAAGTTACTAAAGCTCTGGGTTGCTTTTGTAGCAGGCTGTGGAGTTAGCAGTAGGATGTATGTCAGAACCCACGAAGCACCACCGGCGGGCCTACCGTCCCCTCTTCTGAAGGCTTTGGGGTCATCCTGCATAGAGGTTAAGTGGACGCCACCTAAGAGACCCAACGGAGTCATCACCAGCTATGTCATTCACAGGTGAGAGGTTCGTGATTGGGGAATGCGTGTCATCCCGGGGCTGCACGATCACAGACTCCACTTTGCACAGGGCACAGAAGGGCAGCCATGTTCTATGGAGCACATACCCGTGAAGACTGTGCTAGAAGCTGCCCAAGGACCAGCGCCCACTGTTACTGTGTGACTTTTCGTAGAGATCCATTTGATAGCTGAGACCCTAGAGGCCTTGATTCTTTTTTTTTTTTTTTTTTTTTTTTAGTCTTTGTGACTCCTAGCCCTAAGTGCTACTGCCTTTGTTTCTCATTTTCTCTATTTTTTGTTTGTTTGTTTGTTTGCTTGCTTGCTTGCTTCTTTGTGTTTGTGCAACTCTAGGGATCAAAACCATGGCCTCACACATGCCTAGCATCTTTTCCACCACTGAGACACATCCCCAGCGCAGCCATTTAACTTTAATGCCTCTTTTCTTGTTTGGATAATGATATATTTATAGCTTTTTCTTCTCATATGCAGGATTTATTACATGGATCTCCCTAATGTAGGAGAAATAAAAGCAGAAAAAGAGGAGATGGGAAAGGCAGGAAGGAAATGACTGAGGAAAGATAATGTGGCTTTAAGGGAAGGAAGGATGAGAGTAAAGGGGAAGAGATGGAAAGGGGGCGGGGCGAGAAGTGAGAGGGAGGGGCTAAGGGAAAGCTGGACACCAAAAGGAGTCAGAGGAAGAGACCCTATGTGTTTGGCATCTGCGGCCAAAAACAGATGTGGCAAGCAGGTGGTCTTGCATGGGGAAAGTCCACTCCCAGAGCCATGGTTACAAAGTCACACAAGGTGCAGCGTGCCCCAAGTTCCCCGCCCCTTCGACATCTCCCCACGCCTGCCTCCCACTTCTCACCCTTTGTTTTTATATCTTCTGTTAGTCTCTCTGGCACTTCCCACTCGCTGCTCCTCGTTTGGTTCATGTACCCTGGACCCTCAGTGATAGTTACTTTAGACATTGAAACTCTTTAATTCTGACCCTTCAATGATCAACTAAAGATTTGTAGGAGGGATAAAAAATGTGAAAGGAGAAACTATGGTAACATTTCTTGTTGTATAAAGTGACATTACCTAAATGAGCAAGCCCAACTTCTCAGCAAATATTAATTTGAGGAATAATATTTTTAATTCAAATACACGTGCTTATATACAAATGACTGATGCAAGTTTGCGTTTTGCACTAAGCACTTTAGTGTGGAATCTCAAGTATCCATCCTCCAGAAATAGTTTTCTTTCAATTACTTAATGCTAATTGCATGGGAAAGGTACATCCAATTCCTGTTCTGCATGAAGGGAACTAGGTAACTGTTAGAGAGCAGGATGTGGCTTCACTCTGTCCGTCTTGTAAACAAAGCTCATGATTATAGTGACTATTCCATGGCAGCTCAGTGAAGGGAAACAGGAAATGGAATGCAGAGAGGCCGCTTCAATGAAAAATACTGTAAATTGAATTTGACAGCGTTTGATGGCATTTGATTATTCTAGTCACAGCCAAACAATGATATAAAGAGTAATATGAAACAGAATGTGTTACTGCCTAGCCGACTCCAACGCAATAAACCTTCCCCCAGTGTGACACAATCACTTCACCATCATAATTGTGGCCTGTTTGATACCTCTGAGTACAGTGGAAGGGCACTGACTGACATAGATACATTTTGTTTTTTATTTAAAGTGAAATGAAAATGGCGCACTGGGGCTCCAGATACAATCGTTAAATTCACCCACCTAGGCATGAATCACTTGGCAGTTATTCCAGCTGAAGTTTAAATGTGCTTAGACAACAACAATATCAAATTTTTCTTAGATAGCTGCAGAAAAAAAAAAAATCAGAAATTTGTAAGGACAGAAATAGCGAGTAGACACACGGTTCTTTTTCATCCAGTGACTACACAGAGCTCCTTACAAGGCTATAGCTCCAGCCTGCTGTGCTTCTGAGGAGGTCACGCCATATAATCCCTACTCCATCACCCACCTGCTCTCTTCTGTCACCAGAGGAAAGGCGTTCAGCAGAAACCAAAGACAAGGCTTGACCCATGCAGATATTTTCATCAATTTATGGGAAGCAAACATGCCCATTTCATTTGCAAACACTTGTGGCAATTCTGACTGATATCCCAAATTACTTTCCTCCTCTGTAACTCTCTTCCCTTGCTTTAATATTGCTTCTACATATCACACCTTTTTTAAAAAGTGCCTGCCCTAATGAGGAAGTAAGATGTTTGTGATCCCCCCCCCCAAAAAAAATAGGCCACGTGCCACTTTGTTTTCTCATCACTGGCATAAAATAATACCCAGCAGAAGCAACGCTGGGAGGAGGAGTCATTTCAGCTCATGTTTCCATGGCATTGTTCAAGGTGGACAGAGTGGCCTCTAGTCACAGCAGTGGGGACATGAGGTGGCTTGTGAGTGTCTCAGCAGATCAGGATGGAGAGAGCTCAGGCAAGAAGCAGAAACCACTCCTCACTTTCATCCCTGCCTAAGCCAGACCTCTGCCAGTGTGCCCCATATACCAAAGGTTCCACAGCCTCTCAAACCAGCGCCACCAACTGGGGACACCAAGTGTTCAAATGTGAGAGGCACATTCCACAATGTAGATCATTACAACCAACTAGAGACAGACTCTTGGTGTGGATGGTGCAGCTTGAATGTCCAGTTACCGAGGCCGCTCTGTTGACTACTTGGAAGTTTTCTGTAAGGGTTTTCATAAGCAACGAGGAAGTTTAGGTTAGTGTATTGTAGTTTATTTCTTGTCAAGGTACAGGCAGGGCCAGCTGGGGTGACAGGTTGGGCTATATAAAAATTCTTCAGTCTGGCCACTTCATCAGCTCAGTGGCCTAATACATGGTAAAATTCTCACCACATCCATCAAAGATGCTTTCTTAGGAACTGACAGAACACTTAGTCAAATTACCTCCTCCCACTAGGAGCTTCCATGTAAATAGGGCTTATAGTCTCATGAACTTTCCCTTTTAAATGGATAATAATATTTGAATTATCTATACGTATTAGAAGTAAAAAATGCACACAAAGACATTTTAACACCATGAAAAAGGAAAAAAAAAAAAAGATGAAGCTTCCTCTGGGTATTGAAAAATACTTTAGATGGGTGTTTCCAAGCAGGAAACTGAAATGATTCTTTAGAACGGATAAATAGGCTGACTGAGTTAACTAAGGAAAGGTGACCACTACGTCAAAGGCAGATAAATGTTGATGAAATCTAATTTGTGTTGTGTGAAAAGGTAGATACAGACATAGGCAATGGGGGGAGGTGTGGCAGCAGGAGGCCAAAGCAAGAAGCAGAGAGAGCAACATCTTTAACTGCAAAAGGAAGCAAAGAACTGGAAGTCGGGGAGACTGTAAACTCTCAAAGCGCACCCCAGTGTCACGCACTTCCTTCTGCAAGGCTATGCCTGCCCAAGGCTCCATAACCTTCCCAAGTAACACTGCCAGCTGGAGACGCCAAGTGTTCACATATCTGAACCTATAGGGGACATGGTTTTGTTTTTGTTTTTGTTTTTTGTTTTTTGTTTTTTTTCATTCAAACAACCCCAAGAGAGTAACTATTTTTAGAATATTCACAGAGTATTTCCTGATGTCAACGTTATTAAGATGAGTTCTTCCAAAATAAAAACCTTGGTCACTATTAAAATTTTAAAAGAAACCTGCTTGGTGGGGAAGAGTATTTAAGCATAGCAGGAGGAAAGGTTGCAGAACTCACGGTATCTTCTTTGTAACCTAGCTAAGACCTTCATCATCACTGTGAGGACATGTAAACAACAATCATTTAATACACTAACTTTGATGTATTGTTGGTTTCTTTTTATATAAAAGAAATCATATGTCTCATACTTTTCTACTGGAGGTTTATAATCTTTATGCAATAAAGATTTTTGTGGTCATGTTAAAAATAACACATTGGTTATGTCTTCCAACTCTTTTGTAGCTATTCTTATTTCTAAAAACTGAATTAATTTTGTGAGCAGGAGTAAGATAAGAATTCCAGCTCTTCTTTAGAAAAGAGTTTCTCCACAGTATTTCATAAATTACCAATTTAATATGCCACCTATTCAAAATTTATTATCTAGTCCATTTTAGAAACACAAACATATATATATATATATATAAACACACATATCTGTATGTATGTATGTATACACATGCACACATGCATACATACTGTGGTAGATGAAATGTAACTAACCTGGCAGTGGAGGCAGTTTGTGTGCCAATAGAATAAGAAAATTTCCCAACACTAATGCCAAAGTTGAAGTAGTTGCCATGTTTAGTTAGAGCCTAAATTCCTTGTGGAATATGCTTAGATCATCTGGGTGTTTGACTTTGGATGGAAAATTTTAATATGCCAGGCTGACCAACTTCGGTGTTTGTGGGTTTTGTATTGTTGTTTCATTGTAGTGTGTGTGTGTGTGTGTGTGTGTGTGTGTGTGTGTGTGTGTGTGTTTAATATTGAACCAAGTGGAATATAAAGAAACACTATGATCCTGGAAAGAACATGGGGTCTGTGACCGAAGGATGTCTTTGCCACTTCCTTGTATTGATGGGGCGGTTCCTTGGTGAGTCACCGTAAAGTTATACAGAGTTGGGTTCATGAACATGAAAGAGATTTAGCCTCTCTGAATTCTATAAGACACAGTTAGATGATGTGTGTAATGCACTGTTAAATACACAGCAACAAATTAGGAAGGCAGAACTGGAAGTTGTGGATATTTATTAAAGAACAAATTATGATTCTTGGTGGCAGAAGAAGTAGATTCTGTAATAGTGTACCTATTATGTCTGTTTTCCATTTAAAAAGTTGAATGTTTCATTAGATTTATAGGCAGAGGAAGATGTCTAGATTATTAGACACCAAAATAATGACAATAGCACTTATCTCCAGTGACATGGGACAGTCTTTTAAATCCTCCTTGTTCATCTATTATCATCTCATTTTTACAGTCAGATTGTTATACAGTAGAGGCACAGGCAAAACAGTAATGTTGCTGAACCCAGATGCAGTCTCCCATCGCTCCCTTTACGACTTCCTGTTCCCTATTCCTGTAGGAATCATCACTTTCTGTGGCAATCAAGGTGCAATCAGAAAAGAAAAGAGAAAAGGAGCCCAGTTACTTTAACTGAGGAATTTTATGTAAATAGCCATGCAGAATAAATATGTTAATTAGGTAACAGAAAGGATAAGAAGAAAACTCCAAGATAAGAGGAAAGTGGCAGCTGCACAAAAGAAGATGGCATCCTAAGGGCTGAGAGAAGAAAGGGAGCAGACAGAATTGTCGAAACAGAGAAATACAGAGGTAAAACTCTGAACAACTGGGTACCAGAATTACCACAAGTGCGTTTCTGCCATTGGCTTTCTGGAGAGGAAACAGTAAATTTAGCTATTTTCTCACGTTAGACTAACTTTACCATGGACACATTTCCTCTTCCCAAGTGGCAAGATGCTCACAGTAATATCTACTAATGGAAACAGAGAAGAAGGGAGTCTGCTCCATTTTCCTTCTGATGTCCTGGTCATCCTCTGGCGCCACTGTTGACAAAGCCCAACATCAAGTTCCTCGATAAAGTAGAAATGGAGATCTCAGTGTCCAGGCTATGAAATAAATATGGTCAAAATATTTAAAGAAAGATGTTTTATACACAAAATGAGAACAAATGGCTGTGAAAAATTCATATTAATCTTTGTTCTCCTCATAGTGTTGGGCAGCATTAAATCACCTATGCTTGAGAAAGAATTGCCCAAATAAGGTATAAGTAATGAACGGCCTGTGTGGCTGTCCAGAGAGAGCTGAGCATGTCATCTGTAAATATGTGTTATTCTAGAGGAGCAGGGGCCACCTCCCCATCAACTGTTGACACCCAACAATTAGGAAAAAGAATGTTTTCCTCAACCTCTTTTCTGGGTGTGTTCATATACAAAGAGAGCTTAATTTATTTAATACCACACATGGGGTGCAACATACTCTTCTATAATATTAATTTATTAAGTAATCGACAGTAAGAAATACGTCAGCAGGCTGCATCCTTTCACTGTTTTGGCGAAAAAACTTGGAAGTTACCATCCTATCGCATCTCTGAAACTGCAAATCCTTAAAATTCCCCTTCGGGCACCTTTTTTTTTTTTTTTTTTTTTTTAATGTCAGTTTTATGAAAACCATTGCTACATCTCAATTTGGGAATTCATGAGATGTTTAATAAAAATTAATTGAATTGTCATAGCAAGTCTGAAGTAAGACAAAATAGAAAAATGTAGTTTCCCCATAGACTTTCTATAGGTTTCCTTACACTGTCACATCCCTAGCAGATAAGGTTTTAGAATGCTGACCAGAGTCCTTGGCTGTGAGCCCTCAGTTCTCATTAGAGCTGATGCCTCTCCATCACACGCCCAATACCTGAGACATGCAGCAAGGACAAGAGCCAAATTTGGCATACCTCCACGGAGTGCCGAATCTGGCCCATGAGTGGCAGCAGATCATAATGAAACTGCAGGTCAGGTGGACGTAGGATGCCTGTGCAGCTCATCAGTGCTCACCCTGAAGCACAGTGATGGGTCAGACGGAGAGAAATCAGAGTCCCAGCACCAGACAGTGATGCATCAGACGGAGAGACATCAGAGTCCCGGCACCAGAGGTTCTCCCTGTCCTGCTTCTGCTTCCTGAAAGGTGCTGTCGTTTGCTTTGTCTTAATCAGCCTCTGAGTTGTGATGGGGCCGGTTAATCTGATATGGCAGCTTGTGTGTTCCCCAGCGTCCGAAGAGGGTGTTAATTAAAGACTTCTAACAGCCTGGAAAATACTGATTTATTCAACCCTCTCTTCTCCACTGGATGCAGAGCTGGAAGAGGAGGCCTACTTTTCATTGCTTCCTTCCTCAGCCTAGCTCTCCACCTCAGTAAAATGCAAGACTGAAAAAAACGTGAGGCTGACAGGTAGAAAAAAAAATCATGAAATTCTATACCTTTTAGCTACTCATTCAAAAAGTAAATGCTTGAGCCTTTCATGGACTTGGACCCTGGGAATATGGAGGCGCAAAAGACACAGTCCCCCTCCTGTCTGGTGTGTGTCGTGGTGTTATACTTGGATGAGTAAATATCTGTCCCCAACTCAATCTCAGCTATTTAAGGAAGTCTTAACTGACAGTCCTATTCCTCTTGCCTCGGTGTTTAATGCTTTATATATTCAATACCAAAAGAAAATGCACAGATCTGCGTTTGATAGCAACAAAATCTCAACCTTAAGGTGATTGAGTAATCTTCTTCTCTGGCAGTTAAAAGCGTATTTTGAGGATATTCTGGACTGTGATCGACTTTAGGAGACAGCAAAAGGGACGTCGCCCTTTGTCCTGTGCCCTCTAAAATTCTCTAACTCAGGTTCCTGGTCCTGTACTTACTGTGTAGCTTTCATTTGCATACAGCTCTGGTACATGGGCCCAACTCTGTAGTTTGGGTACAGTAGGCTCATCTCTGTATCCTGTGGCTCTTGAAGTTATGAGAATAGTAACGAGAATGAGAATGTTTCCTGTTTTGGGAGGCGGGCATGGTTCAATTAAGAGAAAATGTAAATGGAGAGAAAATAAGTGGCACTTAAGAAATAACGTAGAAATGTTATCCAACCACCCCGCAAGATACAGCATTCCAGGTAAAACTCAGGAAGAACCGTGGGTTCTCTGGCCAATGTCTGTCCCACAGAGGGCCAGCCCAGGTGTTTGCACGTAATGAGCCCTAGACTCCCACAGCAAAGGGTCAGCATCACTGTGCTTTGCAGTCGCCAAAGTCACATCAGGTGTCAGTCTATTAGCCAAAAGGGAGTCATATGGAACCTAATGCAATTCACCCATCACAGGCTTGGGATTCCCAGAACACCTGCCATTTGGTATCCGATTCTGTGGTTCTGTGTCCAAGGGTAGAACCTAAGTCAGACTGCTTGTGCACACAGCCGTGATTTACTCCTCATTTGGAGGGACAGAAAGTATAAACAGTTCTCTGTGCACTTGAGAAGGCACAAATGAATTCTAACATGGTGTTGATTACTCTTTACTGGGCTGTGTCCGCACCCGGGCCCCCCATGCACATGTGGTCTTCCCAGCTCAGTTAACCAGATCCAGACGTCCCTCACAGGCATGCGCAGAGCCTTGTCTCCCAGGTAACTCCAGGTGTTGTCCCCTTGACAGTATCGACACAGACATAGAAAACACAGAGAAACATTTGCTGAAGCAGAACACGTGCTTCGGTATGTTATAATTCTTAAGTAGTATACTCGGTCCCTCGCATTGCATGCATTTTTTTCAAGAAAAGATAATACAACAAAACATGACTCCTGGCTACTTTCTCATTAGTCTGACAAAATGCCTGAAAAAAAGCAAGGAAAGAAGAGTCTGTTTGGGTTCACAGTGGAGAGTGTAGTCCCTCACGCAGGGCAAGACATGGCAGCAGGAGAGTCATTTTCCATCCACAGGCAGGAAGTAGAAAGGGATGGATGCTAGCGAAAGCTCAGCTTGTTTTTGCCTTTTTATTCAGTCCAAGAGCCCAGCCGGTGAGATAATGCCACCACAGGGTGGGTCTACCCAGCTCAGTTAACCCAATCTAGACATCTCCTCACAGACATGCCCAAGATTTGTCTCCTGGTGGTTGTAGACCTTATCACATATACAGTATTAACCATTGCAATAATGTGTTTATATGTGTGTGTGTGTGTGTGTGTGTGTCTTTTGTATTTATATGTTTCTTGTGGCCTGTGTGGACATTTCAACAACTGCATTGAGAAAATGGCCTTGAGTGGACCTCTAGCATATTCCTGATAAAGAACAATTACCAGGAAGAAGAGGAAGAAGATGTCTAAGCACTAGCCTCTTCCTCCTCCTCCATCTGTACAGCTGTCTGAAGCATCTGGGTGTCACACAGCTCACTCGGTTCTCTTGCAGGCGCCCTGCTGACACTGGGGAAGAGTCTGTCCTCTTTGTCTGGTCGGAAGGAGCTCTTGAGTTCACCGATGATGCGGACACCCTGCGGCCTTTTACACTCTATGAGTACAGAGTGAGAGCCGGGAACTCCAAGGGTGCGGTGGACAGCCTGTGGTCAGCGGCACAGACCCTGGAGGCCCCACCTCAAGACCTCCCAGCTCCATGGGCTCACGTCACCAGTGCGCATTCAGTTCTGCTAAACTGGACAGAGCCAGAGGCTCCTAATGGCATCATCTCCCAGTACCATGTGATCTACCAAGAAAGACCAGAAGAGGGAACACTTAGCAGCTCCACCGTGCATGCTTTCACAGTGACGGTAAGAGTGTACAATAAGTAACAGGCCTCAAATTACCTGGTTAACAGGTTAAAATTCATTTCCTTATCTGCTTGTCATTTCTCACTTAGGGCATGAATATATGAATTTTTCATATTTAAAAAACAGCAATATGGTTCTGGGGATAAGATAATAAATTGAATATGAGGAGTATTTGGGGACCAGTTGGCCAACCAGAACTGATTTGTATTACTGCAAGCAAATAAATGAATCTCTATGCCTGATTTCCACTTTATAGACCCGCTAAGTGGGAATAATTCAGAATGTCCCTCAATATTGCATAGAAGTGATGTCAAGATAAGAACATGTAATTTTCCAGTTTGCCCAAGAAGTAATCTTACACATATATGTAAGGCACATACATGTAAGGCATGTAAGGAAGGCAATATATATACCAAAAAAGACACATGTATTCTAACAGGGTATTGATTATTCTTTGCTGAGCTATTCCCCCTGATGCATAAAATAATTTCTTTAGTTCACCTAGTATTCCTTGAGAGTTTCTTTATGCCCCATATATACTCATATTTTATGAGAGATGCAGAAACATGATGGTATTTGCCTCAAAAATTGTATATAATATTATAGACATGAGAATTGTATGTAAAAGCATTTTAAGAAAACCTGTAGCGCCCACTGAACTAGATTTAGATCCCAAACCCCACGTGGCACTTGCCAATCATGAGTCACAGTGCGACAACGGGTATCATATAGAAAAACACTGCCTAGGAAACAGCCCGGGAGTCACCTGGAAGCTCTCAGGCTGGAGGCCCTGCATGGAGAAGATGAAACGTTAGAGTTTTAAGAGGGAAACATTCATGGTATTTTAAAAATAGGTCAAGACATCATTAGCTATGAACGACCCTTACGAATAAGGAGGTGAACAGGGAGCATGGGGTATTACTTTAAAAACTAAAGCCGTTTGCCTGTGCTTTAAACCTATGGAAGCCCAAGTTATACGAAGGTTAAGGAGTCCATGCCTGTCAGGATGGATGAATAGCCCCAGGTTAGTGTGTTGTGATGTGGTCTTTGTAAGTGAATGGTGAAGTATGTAACATTTTAACGTTGCCCTTGTGTCTGTTTTTCTCGTGTGACTCAGCATGAAAGAAAAGGCAGTTGTGCGAAAGTCCTCGTCTTATTTCAGGATTGATATTTTCTTCTGTTGTTTGACATTCTTCTTCTATCAGCATTTTTCCCATTGCATTTCTAGATCTTTCTTTATAAACATTAGTAGCCACTGTCTTGTGTGGAAATGATGTTTTTGCTGATAATTCAATGTGCAGGGGAACGTGTTATTTTGTAAACTGTATCCTTAGACCTTGTACTCTAATCTTTCACCCATAAGGTAATTTTGGTTAAAATACTGAAACACTATGATAAATATATTTTCATCAAAAGCACCACTGATCATGACCAATCCCTTGTTCTTCTCAAGTATGTCCCTCAAGAGCATCCGGCTAGCCATATGTTCTCCCCAGATCTAATGGGAGTCCTGTGAGAGAATACCTTGCTTGTCTGGTTTTATATAAAACAATTTGAGGATCTAATGAACACAAGAGCGCTGCCCTTTATTTGCTTTGTTGGGTCCTATTTATACCATTCTAACATGTTCCTGAAAGAGAAGACAACCTGTAGCCTCAGGCTGGAAGCCACACCAAGCTCCTTAGCATGGAGCTTCCTATCGTGGCCCTCAACATCTCCACTCTGACAGACACATCATTCAGAATTTTTCCTATTTTCCTAAAACCTATTATTCTGTATGGTGCTGGGGAGACTAGCCAGAATGACCAAGGCATTAATAACATCCCTGCACCTTATTTTCAAATCTGTGCATTCAGCCCAAGTGACCTTCCAACATTCTGGCTCATTGACTCTGAGAGTAGGGCTCCCAAAGATTTGGTTGGGTTCATCCAGAAAGCTCTGTCTGAATTGTCTAAGCAATCAAGGCCATCTTCCATAAAGCTAGGACTCAGGTTACCAGGGCAAATCCCCAGGGCATAGTCACTGTGACAGGGATTGATACTTTGAATGAGATCATGAGAAAAACAGACAGTAGTCTATGAATCTCATCTCCTCCTACGTTCCCAATGTAGAGCCCATGTTTACCCATTTTAACAAATCTAAAAGAAGAAAATTTATTATATACCAAATGTTCTCTCCTACCCCCTACAGAAAGTAGCATTCCTTTATTGTCATTGTCCTAGTTTGTTTTCTATTGCTGTGATAAACACTGTGACCAAAGACCACTGTGGAAGAAAGGGCTTAGTTGGTTTACACATCCCAATCAGAGTCCCTAACGAAGAGAAGTCAGCGCGGAAACTCAAGGGAGGAACTTGGAGTCAAGGGTTGAAGTAGACAGCTTGCTCTCCATGGCTCCCTCAGTCTAATTTCTTTTACAACCCAATACCAGTGTGGTATTCAGGGGTGGCACCTCCCAATATGACTGGAAGAAAATGGCCAACTGATAAACCTACAGGGCATTCTGATAGAGGTCAGTTGAAGGACCCTGCCTTGTGTCAAGATAAAAACAAACAAACAAACAAACAAAAACAAAAACAAAACAAAACAAAACAAAAACCCTAACCATCATACTACTGAAGTATTTAAGCCTTTTTTTTTTTCCCCCGAACAACATGACTTCCCTATATTGCTGCAAAAATCTGTAGGGTTGATCACATTTAATCACATTGGATAGTCATTGAGAACTGTGCTCTTCCTCAGTACTCAATGCTGGGGCCTACCATGAGATTAAGCCAAGCAGGCATTGGGTGGGAAAGTAGGTGACCAAATGTGAGACATAAGTTACTGTTGGGCACTGTGGTTTCTAAGCTCCTCACTACTGGGTGTCTCGTCTCTGGACATAGAGGACACCCAGTAGTGATACCTTTTAGACCTTGCTTCAATATTCCTCCTGGATTTACTTATTCTGGCTAAAATTTTTCCCAGCAAAGAAGTGATGTTTACTATAAATGAGGCACTGAGGGCAAACACATAGTTTCAGATAAACAAATCAACCCAGACTTGTGAAAGACATTCCAAATATTACTTGTTTGGTCCCTTGATTGTTAGAAGCCCACATATACTCAAGAGACCACCAAACTAACACCACCCATGGTACAAACCCATCCCTAGCTTGCGCAGGTGCCCCCAGTGTTGTTTAGAGACAGGTGGAGGTTGCTGGGAGAGCCACATGAAGCAAGTGCAATGGAGCCATGAACCCTGCTGGAGGTGGCAGTGGATGGAGAACAGGCAGCAGGGACCCACCATGGGGGGAAGAGTAGACATCTTGGCAAGAGCAGTGGCAGCAGCAGAGGCAGCAGGAGAGGAGAAATGGGTAGTGTGTGGCTTTTAATGCATCACTAGTTTCTCTCCCAACATCATGAAAAGTCATCTCTCTCTGAGTCTAAGTAGGTCTTCCTGAAATGAAAAGACCAAACTTCTTAGGGCGTCTTCAGATCTTTGTAGCCTTCGTTACTGAAAACAGGCTGCGGTTACAAGTCCTTAAACTTAACTTCCCCCATTAGCTCTGTGATGGATGGTGTAATGTCAGGAGAGAGGCTGAATTTAGCCTCTCTTGGCACGCAAGAGTTCCATGGTGCTACTTGCAGGAACACTCCTGGCGAGGCTGGCAAAGCTGCTACCACCGCTCAGATCTGTTTGCTTTTGCTCACTGGCACCTGCCATCACAGTGGCACCTGCCATCACATGGCAGAAAAACTTGGGATTTAAAGGCAAAGGTGTTTTACCTGGTAGTCAGTGCTCCAAGCACTAGGCCCCTGCTTGCCCTACAATTTTAAAACATCAAGCCCAAAGCATACCCAATACCCTGAAAAATAGATAGTTTCCTGCTCCGTGTGTAGAACTAGGCATAAGGAGCTGATGGGCCGAGCAAATGATCTGGGTCACTAAGAGTTGGCTTCTCATCTCGGCATAGAATCCAGAATTACAGCACTAGTTTCTACATTCTGATTGCCAAACTCCCTTTCCCAATGTCAAGGAGGAGGCATTTAAATTTTCCTCATGTGCTTGGCCCAGATCTCTTTACCATTAAATAGATTTGTAGCCAAAACACATTATGAGATACTTCATAATTGCCCTATTATGGAAGGTTTGTGAGTAAATTGATGAACTCATTCTAATCCCATTTTCGTTTTGGCTTATTATAATGTAAAATATTATTGCTTTTTTTACATATGATCTTAAATTAGTTGTAGCTGTGACGGTGTGGTGTTTCTCAGCCTTTCTTCTGCAGACCCATCTATAAGGTGGCAGGAATGAGCCGTAAGATGTTACGTTCTAGAAGGATCATTTTCTAGTGTGATAAACAATGGTGGGAAAAGCACTTGGCAGTTCCACCAAGACTCCCTTGCTTGTCTGTCCTTAGAGAGATTTTTTTCACATTTTGTAACATAACCATGTCATTCTTTCTATAGAGGAAGGATGGGCTAGCACCACAGAACAGTGAGTGCTTATTATAAGGGTGTGTTTGACTTGATGTCACCTTTTTATTCACTACCTTTGTATGACCTCCCTTCAACTACTCTGAAGAAAAAAAAAAAGTGATTTTGCTTCTTGTACTTTGTTCTGTTTAGCTCCGCTAAGACTCCCTTTTCAATAATGCCCAAGGTGGGTCCCAGAGTTTGTGCTTCGGTTGCTCTTCGCTGACAAGCACCAAGCATAAATCTAAGTGCACCGGCTTGTATTTAGATGTCTACAGTGAAGAGGAGACATCATGGTCACATCCCTCTTCCTTCTTTTGTTTTCTGTTCTTTCAAATTCTCTCCTCAGAATCATGGGAAAGGGGCAAAAAGGAGAAGAAAATGGAGGGAGGCTGGGAGAAAGGGGATGAGGGAAGGAAAGGAAGAAGAGAGGAAGGAGCAGGGAAGGGGAAAATGAATTCTGTAAAAATGAGCAAGCCTTGCTATCAATAATTTTCTGATACATCCCCCATTGCTACTGCAGTGCAGGTGCCTCATGGCCTAGAGAGTTCCCGCGACCCATACTCCCCTGACGGAGGCAGGCCTGGTGATATGGCGGGTTGGCTGTTGTCATTGTTGCTGCATTCTTTTCTGTTGCTGCCCTAGCAGTCAAACCCACAGCTTCTCTTCTGCCCCCACCTCCACCCCCAGCCAAATTCCCGGCCTGGCATGCTGCTATTACTTCCTTAGCGTCTGTGAGCCTACAAGAACACTTGTCCTACCAAGTGATGAAAGTATATATCATCCGTGGTGATCTTCCCTATGAATGTCTGTTACCAACTCTGAGGTGAGACCAAGTCACACCTCAGCTTCAGCGCTCACTGGATAAGATGCATTCGTCAGCATCTGTGCCGGCTCATCCCCATCAGATGCTGGAATTGCAGGAAGAACCTCAAAGATCCTTCTCATCTTTGCGACTAGATCCAAAATGCCCCAAGAGTTGCTTTCACAGCGGGAAGCCGCATGCCAAGAGTAAGCTGCCCACCACTCCTTTCTTGTCATTCTCAGTTCCTCCAAGTGGCTCTCTGAGGTATTTATTCCTCATATGCCTTCACAGAGTTGGGGGCCGCAAATCACCAATGATCTCACTTATCAGCTGAATTCCCCCTTTTGATTGGCTTTTCATGAGCCCAGACATGCTTTCCACTAAAAATATATCTATGTATTTTGTGTATACGTATGTGCATGCTATAGTGTGTACATGGAAGTCAGGGGACAGCTTGCCAGAGTTGATTCTCTCCTCCGTCGTGTGGGCTAAAGATCTAGCTCAGGTTGCTCAGCTCGGAGGCAGACACCCTTGCCTGCTAACTTGTTTCACCAGCCCAAGCTTAGACATTCTTTTACATAGCTTACCTTACATAGATCTTCAGGGGAAGATGAGGCACGAAGACCAAAGGCTGATTCTTCAGGATTTGTAGTTCCAGTAGATTTCACTGCCACTTCTTTCACTTGCTTTGTAGCCCAGGCTAGCCTAGGACATGTGCTCCTTCAGCCTCAGTCTTTACAGTGCTAGCATTTATAGGCAATTATTACCATGGCCAGATCTTTATTTTTGTTTTATTTGCTTTTATTTTGGGGTGGGTTTTTTTGAGGTTTTTGTTTTGTTTTGACACAGGGTTTCTCTGTGTAGCCTTGACTATTCTGGACTCACTTTGTAGACTAGGCAGGCCTCAAGCTCACAGAGATCTGCCTGCCTTTGCCTCCCTGGATGCTGGGATTACAGGTGTGTGCCACCATGCCCGGCTCACAAGCAGCTCTTCTCATTTGATTTTCTAAGCTACAGTTATGATTCCCCGCAGCAGATATATTCCCCACCCATTACATAACTCAACTGCCACCCCATGGACTGCCCAAGCTAGGCTATCCTGAGGCTTCCCTATTCCTTGCTGCCATATCTGACCCTCCCCTAAACCCTCTTGAGTCAACCTCCAAACTGTGTGCTGATTTCTTTTTGAAGACTAAACTGCAGTGCATCTCACAGGGTTATTGCATTAACTAACCCATTACAGCATTTGACATGCAAAATACTGTGAATGACAATGTAGCCAACGGAAACTTTAGAAGTCCTGTGTTTTGCAAGGATGAAATAAATTGGCAAATGCAGATAAAGTCGTGGCTTATCTAGAACAGCTAAGCTAATTGGCCATAAGTATAAACCTTGTCTGATATGTGGTCCCACCTTGCCAACGAATTCTTGTCTTACAAATTCCAGATAATTCCCTAAGTACCAGATTTGCTTCAGTCTCTTCTGTAGATTGCTAAGGAAGAATCTGTTCTCTGCATCTCCCTGAAGTGTGTTTGTCTTCCCTGGCAGAGTCGCATCTTAAGCCTGACCCAAGAGGTCTACACCTCAGGTGACTCTGTTCACCTGCCATGTTGTGACACTTTAAGGGCCCTGTCCTTCCTTTATGTTCTGTCCCATATTAACAGGATTTAGCCCCCACCATACACACACACACACACACACACACACACACACACACACACACACACACACACGACACTCCTCAAATCACACAAACTGGCATCACCATTGCAATATAGGAGGTTCTTGGTGCATGGAGGACAGTTGGTGGGGACACTCAGACTCCAAGTATGATGCTTCTTTATGGCTTTTAACTCAATTACAAAGAAACTTCACTCCAACACCCCAGAAGCCCAAATAAGCCTTGTCTACAACACTCGAGAAAGTAAAATGAACACACTGATGGGCCCATGCTATAAATTCAGAATATATGCCAGTTAGCAGAGACAGCAAGCTGTAAATGACAGTGAAGGGCAGAAGTTAATTGAACTACTCTGCTCTTGTCACCAGTGGAAAGTGGCCACTACCTGAGACAAGATGGCTGCCCCTGAAAAACCCCATTACAGCTCCACAGTCACCTCCTTGGCTCTGCAAGGGCTGATGGGTGACGGGTATCATACACAGATGACCAATTCTTTATGGTTCACAGCCGATCAAAGCGAAAGTCAGCAGCTGTTCAGGACAAGTGACCACTGTAACGGCTGTAATATAACCCACTAAATAGAGAGGGAATTGCAGTGGAGCAAGAGGTTAGCCGTGATTATCGGCAGGTGAGTGCTTTATTGAAGTTGAAAGACCATTAACATTGATAGAGTAATTATTTCAACTTGAAAGTAATTACCTTGATGGGTGATAACTTCTCTAGTGTTCCCGGATTTGATTGGGCCAAACAATTGTGAGCTCCTGAAGCCTAGAAAAATATTACAACAATCCTGTGATTTCTAAATTACTGGAACCATTGCTGGGATATTCTAATCATGCCGAACAGCGAAAAGGTTTCGCCTTACACAAGCTGCTGACCTCTCACAGAGAGGAGAGACATTTCTTTTTAATCCAAACGCAATGACCCACACCCACCACCTGTGAATGGTATGTGATGTCTTTGCAAATGCATCTTTTTTAGCTCCTCATCATTGTATCAAAGGTGAAACATCTTGGGGACTTTTTTTTCCATTGTTAACTTGGCCATTACAAAGCAGAAGTTGGGAGAAGAGCAGAGGAAATAATTTCTGCCTGTGTCTTACAGGGTTTAAGTTTGTGTAGATTAATTATTCTGATAATGATACTGCACTGATTGAAAGTTCTAGAAGCCAGGCAAAGTGGATCAGAGATCCAGATATTGTTATGGAATTTTCCTCTTTCAGTAGCTTTCTGGCTTGGCAATATTGAAGCCTGCTATGAATTTGCTCTGACTGAAGTGTTTTGTTTTTATGTACACCAGACGTCAACAAACAAAATGAAAGTTGAAAATCTGGACAATGGCTTCTTTGAAATGTCATGAATATATGAAAATTACATGCTATTTGCCATTGAAGACTGAAACACATCAGATCTAATTTGATGATCATGACTAAGAAATATTGTGGGGATCATCAATTAATTAGCTGTTTGTGGCATTTCTTCTGAGATTCTGTGCATAGACACTATAATGGATACAAAGGGAAAGTGATTATCTCTCTGGACTGCCTGGCATAGCTGGAGAGGAATAAAAGGCAAATAACATTATAATAAACAACACTTGCCCATTCCTAGGCACTGAATGTGATCACAAATGCCTGAAAAAACTAAGGAGGGCCTTACGTCATCACAGCCTGAGTCCAGCATCCCACCAACACACATGCCCATCCTACACGCCCACCCTACACGCCCATCCTACACGCCCATCCTACACGCCCATCCTACACTCCCATCCTACACGCCCATCCTACACGCCCATCCTACACACCCATCCTACACGCCCATCCTACACACCCATCCTACACGCCCATCCTACACACCCATCCTACACGCCCATCCTACACGCCCATCCTACACTCCCATCCTACACGCCCATCCTACACACCCATCCTACACGCCCACCCTACACGCCCATCCTACACACCATCCTACACGCCCATCCTACACTCCCATCCTACACGCCCATCCTACACGCCCATCCTACACGCCCATCCTACACGCCCATCCTACACGCCCATCCTACACACCCATCCTACACGCCCATCCTACACACCCATCCTACACGCCCATCCTACACGCCCATCCTACACTCCCATCCTACACGCCCATCCTACACACCCATCCTACACGCCCATCCTACACGCCCATCCTACACTCCCATCCTACACGCCCATCCTACACTCCCATCCTACACGCCATCCTACACGCCCATCCACGCCCATCCTACACGCCCATCCTACACACCATCCTACACACCCATCCTACACACGCCCATCCTACACGCCCATCCTACACCACCCATCCTACACACCCATCCTACATCCACCTACACCCATCCTACACGCCCATCCTACAACACACGCCCATCCTACACCTCCGACACACGCTCCTACATCCTACACACGCCCATCCTACACACTCATCCTACACGCCCATCCTACACAGCTCATCCTACACGCCCTCCTACACACTCATCCTACACGCCCATCCTACACACTCATCCTACACCGCCCATCCTACACCCCAGCCTACACACCCATCCTACACGCCCATCCTACATACCCATCCTACACGCCCATCATACACAATCATCCTACACACGCCCATCCTACACGCCCTCCTACACGCCCATCCTACAACGCCCATTCCTACATACCCATCCTACACGCCCATCCTACACACTCATCCTACACGCCCCATCCTACACTCTCATCCTACACTCTCATCCTACACGCCCATCCTACACCCCCATCCTACACGCCCATCCTACACGCCCATCCTACACGCCCATCCTACACACCCATCCTACACGCCCATCCTACACGCCCATCCTACACACTCATCCTACACGCCCATCCTACACTCTCATCCTACACTCTCATCCTACACGCACCATCCTACACACTCATCTACACTACCCATCCTTACACTCTCATCCTACACTCTCATCCTACACGCCCATCCTACACCCCCATCCTACACGCCCATCCTACACGCCCATCCTACACGCCCATCCTACACACTCATCCTACACGCCCATCCTACACACTCATCCTACACGCCCATCCTACACTCTCATCCTACACTCTCATCCTACACGCCCATCCTACACACTCATCCTACATACCCATCCTACACTCTCATCCTACACTCTCATCCTACACGCCCATCCTACACGCCCATCCTACACGCCCATCCTACACGCCCATCCTACACACCCATCCTACACGCCCATCCTACACACTCATCCTACACGCCCATCCTACACTCTCATCCTACACCCCCATCCTACACGCCCATCCTACACACCCATCCTACACGCCCATCCTACACGCCCATCCTACACGCCCATCCTACACGCCCATCCTACACGCCCATCCTACATGCCCACAAGCACACGAGCATCATGACTCCAAGTTTCACTCTCATCAAAGATGGATGGGCGTTACCTTTCAAGTCCTCAGTGATCCCTGAGGCCTATCTGTCACCTTGGCAGGATTTGGCCAGATGAGCTGACTATCTTTTGGCCATACTTCCCAGGATTTTCTTCTAATTAGTATCTCAGGCTCTCCCATTCATGGAACAGGTTTCCACTTGTTGTCTAGAACCACGAAGCAGCTGATCAGTGCTCTCCATCTCCCTAACTTGTGTGAGTTCTTTTCCCTAAACAGAGTCACTGGGGGTCCTTTGAAAACAGAATCATAGCACAGTGACCCCCACTGAGTCCAGAGAGTTCTGAGAACTGGCTTGAATCTGGAAAAAGACAGACGGATCGGAAGGAAAGCATCCCATTTGGGGAAGTGGTAGGGTTTATAGATTAAGCCAGTAAACCAACCAGAGTAAAGCGATCTAATGACATAATATCACATCTATACCAATGTGCACAGCCAGGCTACAGACTATGTTGAAATCCCACAGGTGCTCTGAATTTAAAATAAGTATAATAACTCATTTTAAAACATTTTATATGATACTTAGGTTATTCAATATTCACATTAACAAATCAGAGAATTTTAATCCATTCTGAGGGGAACGTTGCCTAACCCTAACTTGCTAGTAAAACGACAGCATATTTTTAACAGATGTAAATGTTACCTTTTGACAAGACACAAGTAATGAATTTTATCATATAACTTCCTATTGGGTGATTATGACCCAGAGTTTTATTTTTGCTCAAGCAATTACTAAAGTCATGGCTGGATACCTATACCCATTACTGGATGGTTCTGTGAGGGTTTTTTTTTTTTTTTATGATATTATTGATCTCTTGCTGAGCTGAGATTCAGGTTTTATGCCAGATAGCTTGATTAATGGGTTGGTTTCTATAAGTGGACTGAATGGGGATAGGAAGCAGGGGCAGGCAGCTCTGCCAACCCCAAACCCGTCAAGACGCGCAGCTCATTATGAAACAGTTATCAAGGATACATGAAAAATTAATTGGGCTCAGTTTGATTCTGAAAAGAATCGGCTTTCTCCTCAGCGCCCCCCCCACCCCTTCCAGATGTTCTGTGCCAGCCCCTGGAGGAACAGCAAAGGGAGATGTATTAATACATTGTATTGATTAGATCAAGACCCCTGACAGTTATTTGTAGAGATACCATCTGGCCGCTGCTCGAATTCCTTCACCAAAAACAGGACGTGACATGTTATTAATCTCAACTCTCTAAGTATAGGCAGTCGCCTTTTCTGTTAACGCGCATTTTACCATTCCGTGGGAGATGGAGGCAGACCTGAAGGGTGCAGAAATTAAGGTTATTACACAAATTGAGCCATATGGTCCAAATATTTCAGCAAGAAAATTGCCAGGCAATAAAAATTGCTCCTGCCTTCCTAATGGTGTAAATTACAGTTTAACCATGGCTCTAATGGTGTCCTTCTGCCATGCTTAACTACTGTTACATGAAGGACATTGTCTTAAAAATATAAAAAACAAGTAAATGCCAGCAGCGTGCTTTACAATCTGTTAGTGTGTCATTAAGAACACTGTCAGAAATACATAAACATAACAGCAGCCAAGCCAGCGTACAAAGAACTCAATCAGAAAGATAGAGTATTTGAAAACTCTTCCTGTAGTGTCAAGAACACAGAACCTTCTGGAAGTTTTTCAGGTAAAGAGTCCTAGCTAGTGCTTTCTTCTAATTCTCTTGCCTTGCCCATCGGCAGTATTTTTAAAAGCAAGCTCTGAAGCTCTTTGTAAGCTTTGGACCCCACAGCCTCTACAGGGGTGGGTGGAGCTGAGGAATAACCAGTTCCCAGGCAGGGATGTCCCTTGACCTCCCTGAGTTCATCTGTTGTTGGCCAGAAGGGACAGGATTACACTCCCCTCCTTGTCAGTAACTAGTATTTGTGTGATTTTTCCCTGTAATTCTGAAGAAAGCAGTCTGTCTGTCAACTTAGACACAGTCTATTCTTATGCCCTTAAGAATCACAGTGGAGATCATGATTAAAACTTGAATTCCTCCAATATTTTCATGTTTATTAGACCAAAAGAAAAAAATCCCATATAGATCATGTCGGTGTGCATTCCTTCCGATGCACCAGCTTCCTCTGAAGCTGGAAACATGGCCTGTTAGGTTAAACTTCCAGGAGAAAAAACTTATACAAGATGCATATAAAACATGTGTGTGGGAGAAGCTTTTAATTCCTGTTTTCTTTAAGCGCTTTTTTTTTTTCTCCTTCATTTCCCCGAAGGGAAATGTTTGGTATTTAATTTACTCTTAAACTGAAAAATGAAAAGAAAGAAAAAGAAAAAAAGGAGGAAAAAGAACCGCCAGAAACCAGTGCTGTATTTGCATATATATTAATATTCATGAAGAGCCTTAAGTGACTGCCTCCTAACCATGTCAAGGGCAAGAAGAGTGATTGGAAGCATTTTATGTCTGGAATGTTCTTTACCCAGGTATGCTTATGGCTGTCTGTTGTAGTTGTTTCATGTGTATGTGTGTTTGTGTGTGTGTTTGTGTGTGTGTGTGCGCACGCGCGTGTATGCATGTGCATGTGTGTGTGCATGTGTGCTACAATATGCGTGTGGTGGTCAGAGGACAACTCTGTGTATTTGATTCTCTTCTTCAGCTACGTGAGTTTCAGGGATGAACTCTAGTCACAAGACTCATGCACTGTGACCCACCAAGCCTTCTTGCTGCCACCTTTTTGACTAAAATATCACCTTCAGTGAGGCCCTACCTGGCCCACCTAGGCACAGTTTTTTGCCATTTCCTCCTAATAGTCTTTGTATCTGTCTTGCTTTCTTTGTGTCTGTATGGGTGGCTATGTACATGTGTGTACATGGATGTGAGTGCATGTGGAGTTCATAGATTGACGTTGAATGCCTTTGTCAGTTGTGCTCTACTTTTTAAAAAAACAATATTTGAGACGGGGTCTCATGGTACATCCCTGGCCTGGAACTCACAGAGATCCACCTGCCTCTGCCTCCCTGAGTGCTGGGATTACAGGCATACTCCACCACACCCGGTTTAGAACTCTCTTTTACACAGTCTCTTGCCGAACCTGAAGCTCACTGATTGGTCTGTGAGCTCCACAGATCTGTTTGTCTCCATCTTCTCTGAGTGCTGGGATTGGGGATGCCCGCTGCTGCGGTACCCAGCTTTTATGTGGGTGCTGGTGATCCAGTTCAGACCCCCGTGCTTCTGTGCCAGAAACTTTCACAAACTGAGCCCGCTCCCCAGCCCCCACTTTCTTTTGCTCCCTAGCACTCAGCTTCATCTGTTAAGATGTTTTCTTTCTCCATCCTGTCTACTGCTTGTCTCCAGATTGGAGTGTGAGCCTGCCCTCAGGGGTGACTCCTCATGGCCCTGACACCTTCACAAAGACCTTTGTTAACGAGTCATGAACGAATGGATGCCTGAAACCCAAGAGACAAGAGGCAGCTTGCCTTTTATTTCTGGTTCACACCCAAATTACTACTATATTCTAAAGACTTTTAAAAATGCTCATAATATTTTATTTTTATCCCAGGAGGAAATCTAGATTTTCACAGCTAAATCATCGATATTTTCCAATTTCGATCTGTAAGCCAAGAACTGTCTATATGAAACACATGGTCACTTCACAAATGACATTTCATCTTATTCCCCTACCTCCACCCCCATGGAGTACCAGAAAAAAATATATATATACACATATACATTATTAGTGAGGAAAGAGACATTCAGAGATGTTCTTCAGTATGTGTAAGGCCGCACAGCAGCTCAAGGAGTATGATTCTACTGTGGTTCTAACTGATTTTCAGTCAGTGTTTTACACTGCTCAGTATCACCTCCTGAGCTTTTGCCTAAAGGAACAAGATGTTATTTTTGAATAACTAGATATCGATGAAAGCCACAGAAGAAGGCAGATTCCACATGGCTTGATATGATTCGTTGCCTGGAAGGAGTACAATAAATGATGTGTAAAATATTAAGTGTGCTAGAGATCACTTGGGCCAGGAAGGCTCGGAGTCCTGCACTTCCCACTATGCCCTTGGGTCAAGTACAAATAGCTAAATGAGAGAAGGCGCAGCAGGCAGGAGCTTGATTTCATCAGCGACAGCAGCAGGTTGACTTGGAAACATCTGATGACAACTTCCTCTTTCAAGAAGTCAAGAGTGGCCATTTTTCCAATCCATTCCAATCCTGACAACTCACTTGTCAGGTTGATAGTAAGGTTGACACACACACACACACACACACACACACACACACACACACACACACACACACACACATCTCCAATTAATCCTCTCAGATGATACTGCCCATGGAGGTGTTCAACAGCTGGAGCCAAGGGCCTGTGGTTAGCAAACAAGGCTTAGAGCCTGGCTGTGATGCTGAAGACAGGGTGAAGCATGAACAGAGTGGTACTTGGGTCCAGCTCCCTGGGCATCACTGGTAGGAACTGCAAAACTGCTTCCACCATGTGCCCTATCTGGACCCACTTGTTCACAATTAAATTTAAGAAAATAATAACAAACCTGGCACAGGGGCACATGACTATAATCCCAGCCTCCTGTAGGCTAAGTCAGAAAAGCACTGGGTTCTAGGGCAGCCTAGGCTATGTAGAGTTTCAAGCCAATTTGGCCTAAACACCATTACCCTGTTTCAAAAAACTTTTTTTTTTCACTGCCTCTTTATTCACAACAGCATCTTCCCAAAACTATGTCCCTTTAACAAAATGTGTTAGTTCTCAGTCACAGCAGAATAGCCTTGCCGCCGCTGACCCCAGAGTCCAGGGGCGCTGGGGAAAGGGAAGACGAAGCCAGCCAAGAAGGAAGGCTAGTCATTGGAACGCTCCAGGGAGCTTCTCAGAGGCTCGAATTAAAATGCTGAACTCACTGAGATTCCCCTGGCACCTACAGTGTTCTAAAGACAACTTCCTTTGTCTAGGGCCATGTTCAATTATAGCCTCGACATCATTGGGTATGCCTGTGGTGTCGCCATTGTGACAATGCATGAGTCCAGCTCACTAGACCTACAACAAGAAGTCTAGAGATCCCTGCAAAGTAATGAAGACCCAACCCCAGCATTTGCCCTTGGGAGTCTAGAAGTGACCCTGCAAACACATAGGTGTCTCAAAAAGCAAGGAGGTTGGGTTCTGAGGAACACTGCCCAAAGTTGACCTCTGACCTCCATATGCATAGTTGTACATGAACCACACACACACACACACACACACACACACACACATTCAGAAACAAATAGGATGAAAGTAGTTTTCTAATCACTGTGTGCATTAAACTGCAGCTAATTCTCTTCCTCTGTGGCCTACCCTGTTTTAGAAATGCTGTAATTAGCACTTTTGGCTTCAACATAGGAAAAGCCTCAGGAGAGACACCTTGTCCTTTCAGCTCTGGGCGACCTGGTCATCATGCTGTAAGCCTTGGCATTTGTCCTTAGCAGAGTGATAATTATTTATTAGTGGAATGGATGCTTATTATATTCTGAAATTAAAATTGTTAGGGGACATTGTGCAGAGGATCACATCTGTTAGAAATAAATCACTTAAAAAATTATATTAGTCTCACAGACGGTCAAGAGCGAAGTGAGGGGGGAGGTGCGAGGGGGCTGAGGAGGCTGGCTTTTAAATCTTGTGAAGTAGAGTGTGGTCACTATGTTGTCAGCACATTACAGTGTTCAGACATCAACTCTACATTTCTCCTCTTTGAACCCCTGGTGTCCAATTAACAGTGTGTGTTACTTTTTCATTGCAAGATAGGCAGATACATGGAATGGCTAGACTGGCTTCCAGTCATGCCTAGCAAGCAAGGATTAAAATGAAAAAGGAGGGAGGGAAGGAAGGAAGGAAGGAAGGAAGGAAGGAAGGAAGGAAGAAAAGAAGGAAAAAAGAGACCTTTGGGGAATTTTTAGTTGAAATAATACTAGAATTTCATACATATATATATATATATATATATATATATATATATATATATATATATATATATATATATATAGTTTATTCACTTCATATCCCAATTGTAGCCCCCTCCCTCACCTCCTCCCAGTCCCATGCTCCCTCCCTCTTCTCTCCAACCTGCCTCCCCTAGTCCTCAAAAAGGGGGAGCTCTCCTTCCCTACCAGCTGACCCCAGCATATCAAGTTTCTTCAGGATTGCCTGCATCCTCTTCCTTTGTGATCAATGAGATGGCAACAGAGCACATGTCAGAGGCAGCCCCTACTCCCCATATTGGGGGACTCACATGGAGACTGAGCTGCCTATCGACTACATCTGAGCAGGGGGTTTAGGGCCTCTCCATGCATGGTCCTTGGTTGGTGCATCAGTCTCTGTACGTCCCCCTGGGCCCAGATTTGTTGGCTCTGTTGTTCACCTTGTGGAGCTCCTGTCCCCTCTGGGTCCTTCTATCCCCCAACTCTTCCATAAGACTCCCTGTGCTTCACCCCATATTTTGGCTGTGAGTCTCAGCATCTGCTAGGGTCCCCTGCTGGGTGGAGTCTTTCAGAAGACCTCTATGGGAGGCTCCCATCCTGTTCCTTCTCTTTAACCACTTTCAGTGTCTACTCCATTTGCTCTTCTAAGCAAGAATTGAGCATCTATTTGCCCTACTGAGTGAGAATTTCAAAAGAGGCAAGGGTGTTCAAATTGAAAGGCATGGAAGTTTGGGGCCACCCTCTCTCTGTGTTTCCTGGGCACACCCCTTCTTCAGACAGCCTGGTCTCCATACATGGCATCACCTTCATCAGCTGTTCTGACAGGGTGGCCCCAGGAGATGCCATTTTCTGTTGCCCTCAACAGCCTCTCTCTTCACCAGCAGAGAGAGGCACGAGGTGCCACTTCATCTCGTGGATACTCACACTCCAAAAGAATGCAGGACTTAGTGGGTCTATAATTCAAGCTGACTAAAATGTATAGATTAAGTGTATTCATCCATATAGCCTCATTGTGCGGCCTCAAGAAAATACACTGTGTCTCTGCCCTCAAGTCCTATAAAGATAAACTCCCCTTCTCTCTCTCCCTATCCTCCCTTTCTCCCCCAGCCCTGACCTGCACCCCTGGTCTCCAAAATGAACATGAAAGGAAAGGGTGGTTTGAGGGGTTTATTTTTTACCTGATAAAGCAATTGTTTACCATGAGGTAGGCAGGTTTACAAGATTCTAGAAGTAAGAAATTCTGGTACCTTCAGAGAGAGAGATCCAAAGAGACAGTTTTCTAAAATACGGTATTTTAATTCTTTGGGCATTTTATGCATATACACATTGTACTTTTATTTGTGCTCCCTCACATTCCATCCCCAACTGCTCTTAGGGCTGCCTCCCACCCTTGCTCTGTACTCCATGCATTTTCTTTTCAAAAGGATATTTTAAAGAATCTTAATTCCCTAAATTTGAAGTAATTTACTAATCTTCATCCAGGAAATTAAAGGTCTTGAAGGAAATGGCTAAATGCTGTCAGCTCTCAATGTCAGGTTCAGCGTTCAAAAGTTGGCACTGGCTCCAGTGGCCAAACTTCCTGAAAGAAAGATGTCTGTGTTGGTGTGTAAGGGCTAAAGAGTCCATTTTTTGAGCCACCACCCCAAACCTCTAGATTTCTCAGGCCTCTTTCTTTTTGCCAGAAGAATGTCATCCTTGGGCCAAGTCTGTATACCACACGCATCAGATAGCAGAAACATCGCTGCACCAACTGTCTTGACCGTGATGCTCTGGGACACCCTTGCCCCTTCCCGAACTAGAATGATGGCATGGAAACCCAGTTCTCTGCAGTTTTCTTTTTACTGCTGTATTATTGCACCCTGTTGGGGGATACATCTGAGCGTTCCATGTGTCCTACTTTTAAAATGCCCAGATGGTGGCTACGTGCTTTGGTTTGAATTGGCCAGCCCTCATCCTTCATGCTCCATCGTCTGCCTGGATAGCAAAGAAAGACTGGGGAAATTCTTCCATTTTTTCAGCTCCTCTTCATCTGTCCTACTCACCCACATAAATGATGTGCTCATACAATTGCTCGGATGGCAGTCACCGTGACAACTGAACATCACTGCTGCCTGGTGGGCAGCTAACTCCCTATGTACTCGGGGCCCCTGCGTCCCTCTCAGCGAGGACCCTTCGCAGTGTAAAATGACATAAGTAACATGGGAGGGAGCGGCAATGTAAATATTTTATATACCAAGAAAAACACTTAGATTTTCATTGCTCTTTTTCTTACTCATCTTTAAGCTTAGAAGAGAATTTAAAAGAAGTCCATCAGCCTAAGACAGTGATATGACACTGTTACCTGGAAACACATTGGACCTGATTCATAGCTATCTTAGGATGCACACAGCCTATGGTCCACAGATTGAATTCATCTGACCCTCGATCTAGTATATTTCCTGTATGTTGACGTCTAAAGGCCACTGATGCTATGCAGTGCTTTGGGATTTTACCTACATGCACTGTCTGTGCTAAGTTTCTGTGGATTTTCTGAACGTGAGTTCATTCCCAAGAAACTAGGATCTAAAACTTGTGCATTGCGTATTCTTTCCCCACTTCTTTGGTGCTCAGAACTATGCTGGGAAAGGAATAGCTACTAAATAAAATATTTGACTGAGGCTTCAGAGGCCTGCAGATCCTGGCCTGACGTCAAGTGCCAGTGACCCGACGTCAGACGTCAGTGCCTTTCTTTGAACAAAGCATGAAGCCAGATAAACAGCTGCTCTTCTGAGTCAGCTGCTTCTAGGAGGAAGGTCAGATGGAGAACACTGTTCTTGAGTGGCAAGGGTGTGCCGGGCATTGTCAGAATGGTCATCAACTTCTCACAGAGTTTCTCAGGAAGTTAATAACTACCGGGGCCAAGACTCAGAAAAATTAGATGGTGTTCCTCAGTGTCCCTTGGGTAAGAGATAAAGCCATGACCTGCGCTCCAGCCATTGTCAGAGGTGACTCTTGTTTGGATTAAGGTTCTGGAATCTCAAAGTCATCTCCCCTCCCAGATGTTGGCCAGTAAGGGAACATCATTTTTCCTTATAAAGCAGAAATTTGGTTTTGCCTGTTTGAAAAGATAAAAAAGTAAAAATCATAGATTCTAGAACAATGAATTATGCAACCAAAATACAAAATCCATAGCATGCATTCTGTCTTTAGCCAGAGTTTTTTATTTTCCTATTTTGTTGAAATTTCGACGAAAAGTGTATAAATTGAAAACCATCTTGGATCTGCCTATATGAAAGTAAAAAACACAATGAGTGCTCAAAACAAATATAAGTTGTTTTTATTTTTAATTAAGTATGCTTAGCTTAAGTACATTTTCTCTTAAGGTATAATGACTAAAGCCCAATCATTCCTTTTTGTTTATTCATTTTAAACGCAAATAAAAGCAGATAATCAATAGATCATAATCTAAAACTAGAGGATTTACAAGTTAATAAGCTTGAGTCAATAGATACGCTATAACAAAGCTTTCAATGCTAAACCTGACATAATTTGCTTTACGCTAAGCTGGTTGACTTAATGCTTTAATTTAATTCCAATATTAACTGAAAAAATCCAAAGAAAGGGGGAAATTTTTAAATCCTATTATATTAAAATATTTTTCAAGCAACAACTCAATATCACCATGCCACAACTGCTGATGTGTGCCATTAAAGTCTACCCAAACACCCAGATCTAATGTTTGATGAATAGTTAACCCCTTGGAGCCTGGTACATGTACACTACAGAAGGTCTCAGTGCTATCCATTTTACAGCAATTCCTCAGCCTCAACTGTCACAGTTTTGTCTTTTATGTCTGTTTCCCCCCTGATTTATTACCAAACTGGCATGATGTTGTTGGTTTTGTGTGCATTCATGCATGTTAGGGTGCTTATGCGTGTGTGTGTGTGTGTGTGTGTTGTACCCCAAGTACCATCCACCTTGATTTTAAGACTGGGCCTTTCACTGGCCTACAGCTCACCAAATAGGCTAGCTACATAGCCAGCATGCACCAAGCATCTGCCTTTCTCCACATCCCTATGCTACCACGCCCAGAATTAAACGCAAGTTCTTGTGCTTTCACCGATTCTCTAGTCTGTGTGCCTCCCATCAAATCCTGATTCTGTCACAATTTGCATCAACTATCATCTCATCCATTCTCTCTCTCCCCCTCCCTCCTTCCCTCCCTCCCTCCTTCCTTCCTCTCTCATGTACTGTGTGTGTGTGTGTGTGTGTGTGTGTGTGTGTTAACCCTTTAAGACAAGAGACTTTGTAGGGAAAAATTCAGAGGGTGAAGAACTTAGGCTGCAGAGACTTTGAGAAGAGCAGTACTGGTCACTGGTCTCAGAGCAGCTGTGCCTGTTAGCCTAACACCTAAGGACCCCATTTGCTAGTCATCACTTGCAGTTTTGATTAGTGTCATGGCTGTCACACTCTGGTCAGGTAGCAGTGTGCCTTGGTTGCCTTTTAACCAGGCCAACTATACCCTTGTAGTCCCGTGAATGTTGGGGCCAAAAAATAATTCTGCTCTGTTAAATGAACTCATGTATTGACTGTTCACCAGGGGGTGGGGTGTGTCCCTTTTCTGTTTGGAAAGAAAGGATAGTCAGGAAATCATGTTTTCAGGATGATTAACCTCCCCCCCCCCCTTTCGGCAACTCTGTAACCGTGGACATCAAGCTATCTTTCTTGCCATAGGTGACAGTAGTCATGTGCCTGTCATCATTCATGCCTCCACAGCCTTGATCAATGCCGATTGTACACTCATCAGCTCAGCTGAGCTTTGCACACTGATGGTACTACTGCACATATTGGATTTAATTACCACTTAAAGTGGTCCTCAACCTTCTTAATGCCACAGCCCTTTAATACAGTTCCTCATGTTGTGGTGACCCCCAACCATAAAATCATTTTCGTTGCTACTTCAGAATTGCAATTTTGGTACTGCTATGAATCATAATATAAATATCTGTGTTTTCCAATAGTCTTAGGCTACCTCTGTGAAAGGGTCATTCAACCCCCAAAGGGCTCACTACTCAGAGGGTGAGAACCACTGATTTCAACTGTCTTCAGAAAGGTGATGTTGGCATTACAGTCAAAGCTATCATACAAACAAAATAGCCCAGCATCAATCACACTGTGTATGATTTTAAAAAAAACAATACCTATGTCTTTATAAGCTTAAATTAAGAGTCTTAACAAATTAAAAGCTGTAAAGTTTTATCTTTTCATTCAATTGGAAGTACTCGCCCTCTTGGGGATACGTAAAATTGTTTTGTTGTTGTTGTTGTCGTTGTCGTTGTCGTTGTCATTGTTGTTGTCGTTGTCGTTGTCGTTGTTGTTGTTGTTTTTTATCAAGAAAGTTTTTATAGATGGAATCCTGGATTGGAAATTATTAAATATATGCCACAATATTTTTTTCTAAATAACTAACATATTGCCAATAAGATAATATATTTAAATAAAATATAATGTATGCATTCCACAGACATCTATTGAGCACCCATATGGTGCTAAGCACAGACTGTCTCCTGGTCTCTGTCCTCTAAGACTCAAGGCCTAATCAAGAGAAAAGACAGGTAACTAGACCATGCTCTGCTGAGTAAGCACACCAGAACAGGCAGGAAACACAAGCAAGGGAGCCTGGGAGTCAAAGGGCATAGGAGCAGGGGGAGCAGGGCAGGGGCAGGCTAGGAGGACTGCTGAGGAGGTGGAGTCGGGACCTCTCGTGCTTCCTGACCAGATCTGGCCCAGCATTCCTCAGACTGGCCAGTGACGAAGATTAGATCTTGATGCCTCTACTTGACCCTGACAATAAGCAGGGAGTGTGCCTGCGTGCCAGTCAGGAGGTGTGGAGAAAAGCCTTAGCTGCTTCTGCTTGAAGGCAGCGTGGTCTCTCTCTGGTGCTAGGGAAACAGGGCCGATCCAAGACAAAACAAAAACAAACAAACAAACAAACAAAAACAAAAACAAAACTCCCTGAAGCAGGAAATAAGCCTCTTCTGTGAAAGCAGAAGTGGGGTTACAGAAAGCAGGGTAACCACAAAGCCCTGCAGACATGCCAGTCCTCAAAACCAAAAAAGCCCTCTCCTGACTCAGGAAGTGCTCAGGACTTCCTCAGATGAGATGGCAGGAGAGAGCCGTGGGATGTTTTCTACACTGTGATGCATGTATGAGGCTGGGCAGCCTGGGGCTGCCTGTGTGCATTCATCACAAAGGCCCCAGAGGGTCACTTTACGCCCTAAGGAGAGGGTGTGTGTGTGTGTGTGTGTGTGTGTGTGTGTGTGTGTGTGTGTGTGTGTGTGTGTGTGTGTGTGTACACATCTGTGTGTCTGTCTGTCAGTGTGTCCAGGTGGAGTCAGACTCTGGTGACTGATCTCAGCCCACAGGGTTCACACTGACTCCCACCAATCACTTTGACCCTATCTTGTCAATTCTGCAAACATTGGCTCTCTCCTGTCAGCTGACCACCGAGCATGTTCCAACTTGAGAGCATTAAGCAGTTCCTTTTGGCCTGTATGTGTTGCCCCTCATGCCTCACAGGGCTGGACTCCTCTGTATTGGCTTCCTCAAGGGCCTTCCCTACCTGTTAGACCAGTGATCTCCCCACCCCGCTCTTTGCCATCGCTCAAGGCCAGACACTAAGTAGCCATCCTCACTGACTCATTCTCTTAAGAATTTCCTGCAGTGCCTGAGCTGCCTCTCTTTCTCTTCCTCATTCTTCTGTCTTCTCTCTTCTCCTTCCTCTTTTCTCCCTCCTCCCTTCCTTTTACCTCACAGTAGTAAGGTATGTTCAGTTACAGATTACATAAATACCACACATTGGCTGGGCCAAGATTCTCTTACAGGTCTGTTATCATAGCTCTTGTATCTTCTCATGGAATGGATGACCAGGGTAGAATTGCTGGGCCACAGACTATGCCCATTTTTAATTTTGATAGATCAGAAGTGCTGCTTTTTAATATTTAGTGTGACTGATTTGACACTTTAAAATTTAATTATCACAAATTTAATTTTTTTTCATCTTCCCCTTTGACAAATGTACCCTTTGGAGCCATTCTTTTTTCCCTCGGTGCTTTTATGGTAATGGGGGCATCGTTGTACCTATTGCAAGGATTCTAGCTTTTGCTTTATTGATTAATTGATACAGCCAATTTTCCAGAAAAGAAAATACCTGTGACTTGAATCTTCACCTCCTAGTGAAGTGACCGCTCTCACTGTGAAATGAATGACATACCTAGGGGAGAGATGCTTCTCTCTCCCCTGTCACCTTTCTCCTCTGTGTAGATGTTTTCCCAAATGAAGGCACTAAGAAGTACACAGTGCTGCCTGCTGGGTGTGTAAGCTAGTAGTTACAGTGAAGGGCCCCTGCCCAGATTAGTCTAGAACACATGTCACACTCATTTGCAGAAGACAGTTCTGCGCTCTTTAGGTCTTTGAACCTGAATTCAGCCGCATATTTCTCATCAGAGCTGAGACTGCTTTGGAACTTGCATAGCCTCTGAGCTAACCTTGCTTCCCAGCCATCAGCAATAACACTAACCTTTTCTGGTTACCTTGCAGAGATGTTTGAACTGTTCAAGGTGCTGGCTCAAGGATGTGGCTAGCTCCACACAGGCATGTGCCCATCACAGGGACGCCTAAACAGAGTGCATGTGATTCAGGAGAGCACCCAGTTTTAATTCAACTCACTTTCTGTCTTCCAAATTTTCTTTATTTGTCTTTATTCATTTGTGTGTGTGTGTGTCTGTCTGTCTGTCTATATGCATGCATGTGTGTCTGTCTGTCTGACTGTCTATGCATGCATGTGTTATGCATGTATGTATGTGTGTGTGTGTTATGTATGTGTGTGCCTGTGCATCTGTAGGTCTGTACATCTGTATATCTTGTGTCATTATGTATGTGTGTCTGTGCATCTATATGTATGTACATATGCTTGCCCATGAGGGCACACATGGAGGCCAGAGGTTAATGGCGCATGTCTTCAGTAACTCATTCACCTTATCTTTCTGAGCCAAGGTCTCTCACTGAAACCCAGAACTCATCGTTTTGGGTAGCGCCTCCAGCTGAGGTCACAGGTGCACACTGCAGCATCTAACTGTTTTCTTCCCAGAGATCTGATGTCTGGTCCTCAGGCTACAGCAAGCGCTTTGCCCACTGAGCTGTCTCACCAGACATGCTCGGTTTTACAAAAGAAAATTCCTCCTGGTTTTGTTTTCTAGTTGGTTCTCTGAGAATTTCATGCAATAAGTCTTGACCATGTTCACATCTCCCTCTGCTCCTCCCAAATCCATCCTCTCTTCCCTACCCACGCAACACCATGTCCTCCTTTTCCCCCCTACCCATCAGATCCAATCTGTGCTAGCCCATGTGTGGCTTTCCACGGGGGCGCAGTCAACCTATCAATGGCAATATCCTTAAAGGAACCTAGCTCTCCCGCTCCCAGGAGCCTTGGTCCTGTAACTCCCCAGCTCAGGTAAGCCTCCATGTCTACCTCTCCCCTCCATGCCTGGCTTTGGGCTGGCTTGAGATTGCACAAGGCTTATGCTTGCTGTCCTAATGACTCTGAGTTCACATGTCCTGTCTGGAAGACACTGTGTCCTTGTATTTATTCAGCACCTCTGGTCCCCATGGGCTTCTCACCCTCTATTCCACCATGTCTTCCCAGCCGTGGAAGGAGAGAGTACGGTAGAGATAGTCCATTTAGAGATAAGCATCTTGTAATCTCCTGTTTATGCACCTTGGCCAGTTGTAGGTCTTTGTGTTAATCTCCATCTGCTACAAATAGAAGCGTCTCTGATGAGGCTTGAGATAACATAGTCTACGGATACAACAATACAGCAAGGAGTCCACTGAATACTACGTCCACTTAGTTTGGGCCTGCAACCTGTCCAGTCACAGGTTCTTGCGCCAACAATTGTGACAGGCATAGGTTTCAAAATGGTTAAAGACTGTGGGGCCAGTGAGATGCCTCAAAGGGTAAAGGAACCTTCTGTGGAGCCAGATGGCCTGACTTTAATCACTGGGACACATGTGGTGGAAGGAGAGAACCAACGTCCACAAGTTACCCACTGAAAGCCACCAATGAAACTGTTCGCTAACAATTCTGCATGTTTCCCTGACTGTGCCAGCAGCTCCATCTCACTATACAGTGATGGCACCCGGCACACACACGTGAAACCAGAGGTCAGGAGACTAGGGTGTATCTCAGTTTCCTTTCCTGAATTGTAGGTTGATCTTTGATTGACAACAGTACTGCATGCTTGTAGGTCAACACCCATAAGTGTCTTCTCCCGGCAGCATAGAGCTCCATGGACAGAGAAGGTTGCTGTGAAGTTATGGCGAGTGTGAAATCAATAGACATGTTCTGATAGAGTCACCACATCTCAATCTTGGGAGTCTTAGCTTGGTTTGCCATGGGTTTAATTACCCAAGGTTGAGCCGTTGCTACTGGGTAGTAAAGACATCAGTTCTTAAGACTGATTTCACTTTGCAAGAGGAATGCTAAATGCAAATGTACTGATCAACCTTTGAGGAACTCAAATGTTACCTTTCTAGATGGAAAAAAAGAAAAGAAAGAAAGACCCTGCAGAACCCATGCACAGGTCAGATTGTCTGGGCTTAAGGAAACTTGAATATGATTTGTTAGCACAGAGCATAGACAAGGCACCCAGATGACTGGCACTCTCCAAACCAATGGCTGTAGGCAATGCTGCATAGGAGCCAGGAGAGAAGACCCTGGTCGACATGTTCTTAGCCTGAAACTCCAGCTCCCATCCGTAGCTTTTCCTTGATTTTGTCACAGTGAGAAAGCAAAATGTGGCTGAGAAAGAGTCTCTGAAGTTGGCATTTTTAATATGGGTTGGTCTGGAGCTCTCTTTGTGCAAATGGTAACTGTGCATTGCACATGTTCATGGGGGGGGGGATGTAAACATGTGATCATGTGTGTGGAGGCCAGAGTTCAACACAGGCTGTCTACTTTAAGTGGCCTTCACCTTTTTTTCCCTAGGCTTGGTCTTTTCACTGTGCTCAGAGCTAATGGTTTGGGCTAGGCTGGCTAGACAGCCAGGTGCAGGATCCTTCCCTCCCTACCTCCCAGCACTGGGAATCCACACACACCACCACGTGCACCAACTCATGTGGTGCTGGGGTTGAACCAAGATCCTGATGCTGACATGGCTCACACTTCCAATAGAGACTCTCCCCAGCCATTTCAAAATCACTTATTCCCTGGGATTTTGCATTTATGAGAACTGAGGTGTCAAAGCACCCCCTCAGCTAGTCAGAATTTATAAGCCAGAACTGATTCGTTTTAGGAGAAGGGGCCAAGGAAGTGAGAATGGCAAATGAAAGGCAAAGGCAGAAGAAATCCCATTGAGTTGGGATGAAGTGAATGGTGCCCAGGAAGATTAACCCTTTTCCAAATCGTAGTAAGTGCACATAATACTCCTTGATGGGCGCCGAAACCCCTGAGTCTCACCACGTTGGCTTCATTACTGTGGGCAGCATAAAGAAGTTTCCTAAGGGCTGAGGTAGATGGGCTTAGTGAAAATGCACCACAAAGACCAGGGGGAAAGCTCTGGAAACTGCTGGATCATCAGATCAATAGACTCAAAGGTGACTAAGTTAGGTAGCTTTCTGCAGTTTAAACATTTGTGCAGGCACTATCCCCGTGCAGCCTTTTATTGACAGCTACAGATCAATGGTAATTTTTGATCATTTTCAACCTACATAAACCTATTGACCCCTTGGCCACCTTTGGGGCACTTCAAGTCGTCAAAAATAATCAGAGGAGATGGTGTAAAATTGTCAGACTGCTGAAGACTCCAAGTAGTTTCGCGTGTCCCCAGGAGCGGAGTTGAGAGGTTAAAATGTAGTTGAAATTGCCATCAGAACCTCAACTGGCCGAGAGTTCCATAGAGTCCTGGCTTCATGTCTCTTCCGCGGTGCGCTGATTTGTGTCCCAGCTCTGACATGTCTGCATATAAATTTTAGAAAGAAAAAGAGGCTGAGTCTCACCGGAACTATTAAATGGAGACGGGCAGATTAGGATTAGTTCCAGGAGAACTCTTCCCACTTTATTTTACTGAGTTATTCTCCTCATCTGCTGTGTAACAAACGCAGATAGACTTCTAGAATAAAACGTGTGGAAAGGTTACCAGCATGGACAAGATGGTCTAAGAAAAAGGGAAGTGACAGTGAATTGATATCCCAGAAGGAAGATGGTCCAAAATAGCTCAAAAGAGCCCATCGGGGCGGAATACCGGAAGTCTTAGTTCCGACCCAGCACCACATCTGGTCATCCCGGCCGTGCCGGTCATCCTGTCACTCAAATCCGGGAGCAAACACAGAATTTAAAGTTCAAGGTTACTCTCTGTTCACAGAAAGTCCAAAAGCCAGCCCAGGGCACAGGAGATTCTGCTTCAAACAACAAAACACAAAGTTTAAGTTTAATAACTGAAATAATAGGAGAGGAAAACAAAGTGGGAGACAGCACGGTAATGAAATTGAAAGAGGAAGGAAGAAGGGGGAAAATGCCAAGTTGAAAAACATCCAAAGAGGAAAAGGAGATAAGTTGGGAGGAGGTGAAGAGGGAGGATTGTTGACGCATGTGCGAGAGAGCTGCTCCCCAGTGAAGTGGGGTTACGTATGTAGTAAGGTAAGCATAGGCCAGATTAAGAGGAGCGCTGTTAAAATCACCCTTTGTGAGGCCACACCTTAAAACACGTGTGGCAGGCATGCAGGGCTTGAACACAAGACACACAGGCCACATTTCTACATCCGACAGCAGAGGATTTGAGGCAGGGGCGTTTTGAATACGCTCTCTTTCAAGTATCTGAGCCATAAATGTTTATTAAAAGAATCTATAATGAAATCAGTTCTGTTACTTCTTTTTGCTGGTTGCCGGGAGTATGCCAGAAGACAGGCCAGCCGGCTGTTAATCACTAAGTACTCACGGTACGGAAAGTGTTTGATAGGATTGCCATCTAGGGGCTGAACGGAAGTCTCTGCCCTGAAATAAACTGTAACGGAGCAGGTGCCGCTATTGACAATGTACATATGCTTTTGCTCTATAGCCCACATGCCTTTCCAGTACCTTATGACTAAAACTGTCTCTAAGTGTGCCCCAGCAGCCTACTTCCCTCCCCATAATCTGTTAGAGGTGGTTCCAGTTCGCTTTGGGGCCTCTGCTTTTATTGGCATCTATTACCAAATCTTCTGAACAAAGAATTATTCTTTTTTGCATTATTAATCTTACCCATGTTTGCCCTATTTCCAGAGAAAAGAAATCATTTGTCAGAAAAGGATGCTTGTAATCACGCCTGGAAGCATTGTCGGATTTAATATTCATTGTGGTCATCCTGGTTCGATGCTATATTTATCTAAAGGACCAATCCAATGTTGTGGAGAAATAAGTTTTTAAATATTCATGATCTAACTTTTAATATTTTAAAAAAGAGAAATTAGTATTTCTGTAAAATTTGTTTCAGAGTCTGGCCGCTTAGCAAATGTTTAAATATTAAAAGATTTCAGGAGGTTAGCGTGTAATATCATAATGGGACTTACTGAAACGCGAAAATTGACTTCACAAGTCTCAGATCTGTAAAGGGAATTGTATTGTCTCTGTCCAGGCTTCTTACAGAATAAGAGCACTTGCTTAGTCAAAACTTAAAACCAAGAATGTGAGGGAAGCATCAAGAATATGTCTACGGTCTTTTAGTTGCATGTGTTTTTTCAGGTTCAAAATTGACATTTGGAAGGCCCCAAATTAAGGAGAAATCTCACCTCATGACTGTGTCAAAATTCTCAGCCAGCCACTGTGGGAAATAACTCCTTCTCCATACCTTTCCCCACCAAGGGAAAGAGACACTGGGTAGACTATCTCTCAATGCCACACTTAAACATCTACTAAGCCATGCTAAGCACATGTGTCGTTAGCAGTAAATGGCATCACTCAGCCAAAGCAAACTCATGATTGTTCATACTCAGAGGTTACGGTCCACAATAGAAAATATCCCCTCTCAAAACTCTGTCTCTGTCTCCTGTGTGTGTGTGTGTGTGTGTGTGTGTGTGTGTGTGTGTGTGTGTGTGTACTCATTCATACACTGCTACCCCCTGTTGCAGGCGTAATTCCTACCTTAAACAGACATATCCATCCGGCCCAGATTGGCAAGGGTACCCCAGGGCCTTTCAGAATGTTAAGATTCTTAGCTCCAGTTAAGTTATGCAAAAGATGTTAAATGTCTCTCTGTGAGCAAGAAACAAACAAACAAACAAAAGTAATTCTGCTATCCCTCGTTTCTTTAAGATCAACAGAGGCGAAATTCTCAAAGCCTAGATAACAATCACTTTGGGCGCATTTCATGGTTTTAGTTACGCTGCCTCCAACAAATGGGAATACTTTCACATTTACGTTAATAGCAGCTTTCTCGAAGGGTGTTTGTACATTTATAGTTCAATGGGCTCGTTGCTGTTTTCTTGTGTTTGTCTTATCAAATTTGTAAGATATGAATACACACCAGCACAATGAGTGGGAGAGGCCGGGAGGCAGAGGCGGGTCTAAAGAAGCAGCCTTGAGGGTTAGAGGTTTAGGATTGTCCCTGCCGGCTCTCACAAAGACTTCTGATTAGCCTGGTGACACTTCCCTGCAGTTTCTTGCAGGCAACTTGGGGCCACTGATAATTCATGAAGCCAAATGCAGCTTTTATCTTGGGCACCGCAATTTGTAGGTTTCGAGCTCTGAAAATCCAAAGGTGCCATCTGATTCGACTTTTCCACCTGTATCTGAAATCACATATTAGTTGAGTGGTCCGCAACCTTCCTAATGCTGTGACCCTTTAATACAGTTCCTCGTGGTGTGATGACCCTCAACCATAACATTATCTTGCTGCTACTTCATAACTGTACTTTTGTGGACATTATGAATTGTAATATAAATATCTAATATGCAGGATCTCTGATTTGTGACCCCAAAGGGGTCAAGACCCCCAGGTTGAGAACCACTGTATTTGTTGATATACTCAGAATGTTGACAAGAGTATGCAAAAAGAACACCTACCCTCTTGTCAATGTTGTATATCTAGGCTACTGTTGCTAATAACGTGTGTCCTGACATGCCGAGCAGCTGGGAAGAAGCATCTATCTGCTTCTAAACAATCCCTAACCCGCCATCTTTCTTACAGGGAACAAGCCATCAGGCCCATCTTTTTGGATTAGAACCGTTCACAACGTATCATGTTGGTCTGGTAGCTGCCAACAGTGCAGGAGAAGTGTCAAGCCCCTGGACCCTGATTAAAACTTTCGAATCTTCCCCAAGTGGGCTGATCAACTTTACAGCGGAGCAGAGAGAAAATGGCCGAGCTTTGCTACTGCAATGGGCAGAGCCAGTGAGAACCAATGGAGTGATCAAGGTAAAGCCCGCCCAGCGTGCGAAGTCACACTGGTCATCTTCCAGTTAAACTGATGAACCCTGACGTGCCATCAGGTCACTGTGAGAACACCAGCTTCCCAGCTGGGCTAATTCTCCTTGATGGCTCCTCAGGACACTTCATTTTAGATCAGTGGAAAACAGCTGGGGGATCTGAGGTGGCGGGGGCTGCCGTGGGCCCAGCAGAGTGCCAAGATGGCCTCATTTAATCCACCCATCAACCCCAGTAGTTGGGACCCACTAAACTTCATTAGGCTCATAAAGGTGAAATCGATGCTTCAGGCAACATTGCCAACGATGAAGTGGGGTTGGAAGTCTCCAAGTCCCAGAAGCTCTGAACCCTGAGTGGCCCTGACCTCACTGCCCCCAGAGCTGCCTTACCTCAGGAACTTCCTTAAACCTTACCTAATTCACACTCTGCCTGATTCCCTAAGAGAGACACTGCTGTCCACTAACCCCTTGACCCCCACATGTATCCCTGAAAAAAAAAAATAGTCTTTAAAATGTCACTTGTAGACCTTGGCCTCACAACCTGGGAATATAAAGGAGACAGAATTTCCATGAACAGTCCACATTTTGAAGCACTGAGCCCTTTCCCACATGAGGTAGACCTACATCTTCTCTTTGATGTTCTTCCCAAGGTTGGCAGCAGCTCACCAACCAGTCCTCTCCTCTGGCTTTCCCACTGTGGCCCTTCCATGGGTCAGGATGGCAGAATCTTCACTACAGCAGCTGTATCTGCTGCCTGCTCCTATCACTGTCCCCACGGGCAGAGATGCCCATGTCAAGTTTACATGAAACAGTTAAGACTAAACTCCAACTCCCCAGAGCCCTGGAAGAAGAACGGGACAGGAAATAAGAGCTGTAGCCCAGGGTCCTCTGGAACCAGCTCCAACCTCCTGAGCCTTCCACTGGGCTGCCTTCCTGCTTAGCTAGATGCCCTGTATCCATCAACAGAGACTCAGAGGCAAGCCACTTTCCACCAGCAGACATCAGACAACCCCTCCTCCAGGGCAGCAGACCTAAATGCTGAATCTCAGCTCTCAGACCCTCCCTGGCAACAGATCTTCCCCTCTCTGCCCATCAGAGCTCTTTCTGTGTTTATCCTCCACCCCCCAATGACAGCTTCTCCTGAACATGATTGACAGCCGGAATATTGACTCCCCTTCCCCTTCATAGGCATCTCACCAAATATTTATTGAGCTTCTACTAAGTGCTGTGCACTTATTCAAGGGGGAACAAGACAGAAAAGGCCTCTGCTGTCAAGGCCTTTACATGGGTGTGAATAAATGCAGGAATGGTGTTGAGTCACAGAGAGGCAGAGGCACAAACAGTAAGCTGGTAAATAAACAAGCAAAGGAATTTCAGAGAACCATGATGCTATAAAGAAAATTAAATAGAGTCATGTAATTATGCCTGCTCAGGCTATTTTAAAATGGATAATCATTTGAATTGAGTTGACATTTGAGCTGAGCCCTGAATGACAAGACAGAGGCAGTCATGTGAAGATATGGGGGCAAAATGTCCCAGACAAAATGAGCAGCAAATGCAAGGCCCGGAGGCAGGGGTGACCTTGGTGTGCTCAAGAAAACGAAGGAAGCTTGTGTGGATGAAGCATTGGGAAGGAGGAAAAGATGGCACTAGGAGAGACCGGAGGCAGAGTGGGCCCAACCTTGTGGGCTGTGACAAGAAACAGGGAGATTGCTCGGGGTTCAGCAAAACATTACTGAAGGCTTTAAGCCGAGGAATACCATGATCAAATTCCTCACTCTGGCTGCACACTCCTGACCTGTGGGAGACTAGGAGAGTTTAGACCCTGTTGGAGAATTCAGGGTAGAATTCAAATTAGATGGTTCAAATCGGAGTGGAAAGTGTGAAGTCAAGAAATATGGGAGTGTTGGAGATGTATGTCAAGCAAAGAGAACATTTTTGTTAATGGACCAGCTGTGAGGCATGAAGGAAAGAGAGCTGGTGACTCCTCAGACTGGCTTCTGGCCTCTGACCTTGAGGAGTCAGCTAATTGGGAAAGTGGGAAGAGGAATAGGCTTGAGGGGCAAGCAGGTAATCAGACATCGAAGGCTAGAACTCCACAAGAGGCCATTGCTGAGATATGTAGCTACAGTCGGCTAGCAGGCAGCCATGTTTAAAACCATGGGGATGGACAGAATCTCCACAGAGAGACTGTAGCTAGTGATGAGGAAGAGAGCCTGGGGTTAAGCCCCAGGGCATGAGGAGTTTGGAGGTCATAAAGAGGAAGAGAAGCCAGAGGAAGATGAAATGAGAAAAAGGATGTCGAGGGAAGGCTAGGTGATTAGGGCACCCCAAAAGTGAAAAGATGCTGAATGTTGCTGAGATGACACATGACATGCAAATGGAAGAGTGGACCTGGACTGGGGAGGAGCGAGGTCAACGCGACCTTGGCATGAAGACTACACGCTAGGGAAGGACACCCGAGTGGGGTGGCTTACAGAAAAGATGGTGGCCAAGAAGGAAGATGGCGACTCACTGAAGAAACTTAGGTGGGACAGACAACAGAGAGTGGGGCAGTAGCCAGGAGATGAGGGTGTTGAGACTTTAATGTAAAAAATCAATGAGATACAACAGCAACTTAAATACTAATGGAAATAGCCAGAGAGGGAGGGAAATTGGTGATGGAAGAGATGATGTGAATAATTGTCAGAGTCAAGTCCTTAGAGAAGGAGGGAGAGTGATGGCATGGGTGGCTTTTATGTTTTGTTTGGGTTGGGTTTGGTTTGGTTTGGTTTTTGGTTTTTCGAGACAGGGTTTCTCTGTGTAGCCTTGACTGTCCTGGACTCGCCTTGTAGACCAGGCTGCCCTTGAACTCACAGTGGTCCACCTGCCTCTGCCTCCCAAGTGCTGGGATTAAAGGCCTGCACCACCATGGCCCTGAATGGGTGGCTTTTAACTAGGCATAGGTACTTTGGTATAGATAGATCCAGAAGGCAAGATGACCATGGATACTCTTCAGTTTACCCTGGAATACATCCAAACAAAGCCATTGCTAATTGAACGTATTATTCAGTTGAAAATATATTCTAAACACTTAATGTCTGAGTACCATAGTTTGGCCTGCTTTATTCTCTGAACACTTAAGTTAGCCTGTAGTGGACAAAAATAATCTTCCACAAAGACTATTTTATAATAAATTATTAACTGTATAATTTGTTGACCACCAAGCTGAAAGTGACAAAAATGGCTGCTCCAATATGTCTTCTCACCAGGCTGTAGCTAAAACCTGGAAGCTGAGATTCTGTAAGTTAGAGACCAGGAATATAAGACTCAGGATTCACACGAATGTAAGGGCGATAACATGTAGCAGGAGGGCCGTCTCTGACTTCATCTGCTTCTCAATGGAGTGTGTGGGCATGCCAACAACCAACTCTGAGGGAGAGGACAGCACGCTGGCAGTTAATGGGGAAAGGATACGAAATAGAATAATTACTTGGGACAATAAGAGAGCAAATGCAAAGGGGAAAAATAGGGTTACCGTTTTATAATTGCCTAATAGAGATTTATGGACCAGCCAGATAGTATTTGTCAGCTCCGTGTAATTACAAATGATGGCTACAGAGGTTAAGACTCCGGGTGTGATGAGCACAGATGGTCTTGCCCAGACCAAAGGCAAACACCACCAAATAAGCAATCAATTCTTCAATGACTTCAAAGAGAAAACAAAGCATTTCTCTTGCCCATGTTATTATTAAAACTATGTAAATGTGTGGCCATGTATTACATATATATGTGCCTATATATGTATACATTTGTATAACATGTGAGCCTACACACAAACAGACATATAGCTGTAGTTGTGTATCTTCGACCCTCACATCCTGTAATAACGGTGTCTAGCAATATAATTCCATTTCACAGGAAGTTTGAAGAAAGGCAAATTGTTCAGATAAGCCCTATGTGCCCTAATCAGGATGAGATCAGAAGCATGGGGTGTTTATAAATAGGAGATTTGAGTGTTCTTCCTGCCATTCAAGCCTTGTGAGGGCTGTGTGAGCCCCAGCATTCCACAGTCTGCACTTGGGCCCAGTGCTTAAATTGTATCCAACCTTTGAAAGGGTTGTCTGTTGACTTTCCATTAACTATGGCAGATCCCACTTCTGAAGCCAGCATCTGAATGCTGATGGGGTAGGACCACTGGTATCAGGCAGGGGTGTCGATGTTTTAGAGAGACTAAATGCCTGCACTCTACTGCCATCCTCTCCTCTTCACCCTGCAGGCGTATAACATCTTCAGCGATGGGCTCCTGGAGTACTCCGGCCTGGGCCGACAGTTCCTCTTCAGGCGCTTGACCCCCTTCACTCCCTACACCCTGACCCTGGAGGCCTGCACAGCAGCGGGCTGTGCTCACTCTACACCCCAGCCTCTCTGGACAGAGGAAGCCCCTCCAGATTCTCAGATGGCTCCCACCATCCTGTCTGTGGAGCCCACCAATGTAAGGCTGCACTGGTCTCGGCCAACTAACCCAAATGGGAAGATAATTCGTTATGAAGTGATTCGCAGACACTTGGAGAGAGAGGACTGGGGAAATGAGACGACACAGGCCGATGAGAACGGTGTTTTCACAGAGTATGGCACGGAAGGGGAGGAATGGGTGTACAATGACACGGGCCTGCAGCCATGGAGGCACTATACCTACAGAATCTGCGCCTGGAATTCTGCAGGGCACACCTGTAGCGCTTGGACTGCGGTAAGGACGTTGCAGGCACCCCCAGAAGGCCTCTCCCCACCAGAGATATCCTATGTGTCTATGAATCCCCCCCAGCTGCTGATTTCCTGGCTTCCACCCCAATACCCTAATGGCATCATCCAGTCCTACAGGCTTAGAAGGAACGGAGTGCTGCATCCATTCAGTTTCAGCGCCAGCACCGTCAACTACACTGACAGCCAGTTGCTTCCCTTTTCCACTTACTCTTACGCAGTCCTTGCCTGCACAAGTGCTGGCTGCTGTACCAGCGAACCCAGCAGCATCACCACTCCCGAGGCACCTCCGTCAGGAGTCAGCCCTCCAGTTCTTTGGGCCATCAGCGCCCACCAGATAAATGTGTCTTGGTCACCGCCATCAATCCAAAATGGAAAGATTGTTAAATATTTGCTTAGATGTGATGGTCAGGAGTACCAGGCTGGCCAGGGCCTGTCCTTTCTGGTTTCCAACCTGCAGCCTTCCACTCAGTACAATATCTCCCTTGTGGCCTGTACGAATGGAGGATGCACTGCTAGTGGGCAGGCATCCACCTGGACAATGGAGGCCCCACCAAAGGACATGGATCCCCCAATACTGCAAGTCACAGGCTCAGAATCAATAGAAATTACATGGAAACCGCCAAGAAACCCACATGGCCAGATCAGAAATTATGAGCTTCGGAGAGATGGAGCCATTGTGTTTACAGGGCTAGAAACTCGCTACCATGATTTTACCCTTACTCCGGGTGTGGAGTATGGCTATTCCGTGACTGCCACCAACAGCCAGGGAAGTGTCATGAGCCCCCTTGTCAAGGGTCAAACGAGCCCTTCAGCGCCCTCAGGTTTAGAGCCTCCAAAGCTGCGTGCTGGGGGTGACCTTGACATCTTAGTGGACTGGGACGCTCCAGTGAGGACAAACGGTGAAATCATCAACTACACCCTCTTCATCCGTGAGCTGTTTGAAAGCGAAATCAGAACTATGCACATTAATACATCGCATAGCTCTTTTGGTCCTCGGTCACTCACAGTAAAGCACCTGAAGCCGTTTCACAGGTAAGTAGACAAGCCGGGTTTTCTGGAAGCAGGTCACTGTCCTTTCTGCTGTAGTCTGTCACTGCCAATGAGGCTCCCAAAGCAAGATGCACAAAGCTGACTCCTCCCACTGTCGTTTAACTACGTCATGCTTTCACGGCCTCTGGAGAATAGAGCTCTGGCGGGCCCTGAACAGTTACTAAGCTGTAAGGAGAGATGGCTCAGTGGGTAAAGTACCTGCAACCCAAACACAACAGTCTGAGTTAGGCCACTAGCACACACATAACAGATGGGCTTGTTCCTATAACCTCATATTGGTGGGCACATGGCGGGTAGAGCCAAGACCGTCAGGTTACCAGACAGACAAACTAGTTGAGTCAGTGAGCTCCAGACTCAGGAAGAGAGTCTGTTTTCCAAAAATAATGTGGAGAGTGACTGAGGACCCTGTGCTACCCTCTAGCTTCCAAACGCACGCGCGCGCGCACACACACACACACACAGAGAGAAATGCACAGGCACATGCATGTAAGAGTACACACATACACAGAACTAAATTGTATCAGGCAGAAGTATACTGTGTCAGTGTTTGTCAGTGTTTTCTAGTGGCTAGCCCTCCTTTACTCAAGTCCAGCACCTCTTCCTGGGATATGGGAGTCTTTGAGTTCTGTACCACTGCAGAGACTCCCTCAGTCTTGAACTCATGACTGCTCAGATGGCAACGCTTTCCTAGGGCGTGCTGCCCTAGATCCGGCCTCTGTGGCATGCACTGGAGTATTCTACATCAACGCCCTTAGAAGCTCTGAGCGTTCTCCCATGCCACATCAGGGACCCGACATCCCCACAGAAGAGAGTAATAAAAGGCATTGTGTGTGTGTGTGAGAGAGAGAGAGAGAAATTTAGGAAAATGAATAGAGCCACTTAAAAAAATTATTTTGAAGTCTCTAAAAGTGTTGATGTCCAGCCAGCACAGGTAAAACTCAGCTGTAATTATGATGTCCTGGTGCATAGATTAGCCATGGTTATCTCTGGTGGATAGTTTTGTTTGAATGAAGCATTCATGGTCTTATGCATCTACTCAGGGCAATTATTTAGCATCATATTAAATATTAAACAGTAATTAAAAGCTCTTCAGGTATTCTGCACAGCTAATCTACATGCTATGTGAGTTGGCTTTTATCTCTCGATACTGAGGACATTTAAAAGCCTATGTTGGTGAGGAGCGCTGCTGTCTGTCAGAGCTCCCTCTTTACATGACTGCAGCACAAGGAGCAAAATCATTTCTGTCTTCCCTCCTTTTGAGCCCCAATATCTAAAAGGATTTCTAGAGAAAATGGCTTCTCAGATGTCAAAATAGCACCTGTTCTAGAGAAAATAAAGGCATGAAATGGCTAATGTGGTAATCCTAGCAAGGACACTAAGGATGCATGGAGGGGCAGCGTCCTCTTTAACAGTGACACCGGTGAAATGTAACGGAGTATCAAAGCGATGTCCATTGATGTCCTGTCCTTTTTGTTTTTGTGAGTTTTAAATCATATTAACATTTACTAGACAGAATACAAAGCAATGTGTCCACCTTTGGGCACCCCAGCTGGTCAGTCAAGAGCAGATTGACAAACTTCTAGAACCAGAAAAAAAGGTGATTGCTTTTCAGATTTATTTTATTTTTTTAATTTTTTTATTTTTATTTATTTATTTATTTTTTGAGACAGGGTTTCTCTGTGTAGCTCTGCCTGTCCTGGGAACTTACTTTATAGACCAGGCTGACCTCGAACTAACAGTGATCTACCTGCCTCTGCCTCCCAAGTACTAGGACTAAAAGGGTGTGCCACCATGCCCTGCTTTTTTTTTTTTTAAACATTTATTTATTTATTAAATGCGTGCAGTGCTTGCCTGCATATACACCCACAGGCCAGAAGAGGGCATCAGATTACATTATAGATGGTTGTGAGCCACCATGTAGTTGCTAGGAATTGAACTCAGGACCTCTGGAAGAACAGGCAGCTCACTTAACCTCTGAGCCATCTCTCTAGCCCTCAGGAAAGGGTATTGTAGAGCTCACTATGGACTAAACTCATTACAATATCAGGGATGATCCTGGACTCCTGATGTCCCTGCCTCCACGTTCCAAGTGCTAGAATTACCGGACTCTGTCACCACAGACAGATTTTTGGTTCGGTTTGTTTAAGTCAGTGTCTCAGGTAGCCTGGGCCAGCCTTGAATTTCTGGGCCTCGTTCCTCCACCTCAACCATGCATGAATTGCAGGTTTACACAATGCTGCCCACTTAAAGCACTGCTAGGCCTTCGTTGGTTCTAGGCAAGCATTCTACCAAGCTAGTCGCATCCCTCACTTGACCTAGAACTTTAAAACTAGCCACAGATAGTCCATAAAAACTTTCCCTGTATGGAAAATCAAAACCAACCCAACAGTTGGTTTATCAGTCTGGCCCTCCGTACACAGTTGCTCACCGAGCAGCTGGCAATGGCAGGACAGTGGACACGTGAAAGAGAGGTCAGAGGGTGAAGGAGAATGAAAGATGCCTGCTTTCCTTACATTTCCCGGTGCTGCGATAAAATACTCTGACAAAAGCCACTTAATGGGGGCAGGGCTCATACAGGTTCACAGATGAGTCAGCCAATCACGGTGAAGAAGGCACAGTGACAAGAGCTGAGGCCAGCTGCTCACGTGGCAGCCAGGAGCTTAGGGCGTCTGGTCACGTGGCATCCTGTGTCAAGTAGCAGGGTGAGAGGTAGGGCAGTGCCCGACTCACTCTCTCTTTTGTGTTGAGTGTGGAAACCCAACCCACTCCACCCCCCCCCCAGGAAGTGGTAGTCCCTGCTCTTCTTCCTGGATGGTCTTCCCACCTCAGTGAACATAATCAACATGATCCCACCTAGGCATGCCCAGAGGCTAGTCATCCCTGGAAGGTGTGCCCAAAGGCTCCTCACTGAGGCATTCCCAGGACCTGTCAAGCTGACAGTTCGCACTAACAATCACAAAGTCACGAAGGAAATGAAAAGCTTAATTAAGAAGGCAAAAATGCAAAACAGAAAGCAAGCAAGAGCAGAAGACAGCGGTGACAAAGGGAGAGGAAGTGGAAAAGGAGCAGAAACAACCAGACCCAAGGGCAGTAAGCGGGGGAAGAAAGGTAGAGCCTTTCTTGAGAAAAGGTTGGCGTGTCATGAAGTCAGTGGGGCATGAGAAGAGAGCAGCCAGAAGCCTGCAGCACCAACCAAGGGCCTTTGTGTTGGGGAAGGCTCTGCTATGGAAACCTAACCTTTCCAAGCGGGTAGATACCAGCTATAAGGCAAAACATAATTGATTAGCAGAGCTTGGCTGGGTAGTGATAAGGTGTCTCTGTGATGGATAATCTAGTGTGTATGGGGGTTAACTTTGCCCCCAGAGGTCTTTGTGTGAGGTGAGGGAACCTGTTTCAAGATGTCAGGTATCAGGTGAGAAGATTCATTACCACGGAGACTGTAACTTGGCAACGCCCCTTCAGAATTTGAAGACATTCCCCGGAATAGCTTGGCCCCTGCCTGCCAGGATAAGAGGAGTCTGGGACACGTGCAAAGCAGTAAGTAATTTTCACAACACCAGAATTTTCATGCAGGAGAGGAGACCAAGAGTTTCTTTACTCCATTTGTCTCTAGGAAAGAACTAAGAATGACACTCACCACACAGAAGAAGGTCTTTTTTTTTTAGTTTGAAAACTGGAAGATTGGAAATGCTCAAAACTTCCCATAAAAATCTGACTTTGTTATTATCTAATATCTAGCCGTATATATGAATGAATGTAAACTTTTCCCCCTGAAAACATGTGGTCTTTTGAAAAATGTCCCAGACAGATCTAAGAATCATCTGTGATTCAACCATGTTTTTCTGTAGGTATGAAGCGCGTGTCCAAGCCTGCACTGCCCTCGGATGTGCCTCTAGCGAGTGGACATCTGCCCAGACCACAGAGGTCCCACCTCTGATGCAACCAGCCCCACATCTGGATGTGCGGACAGCTGCAGGGGGATTCCAGCCCATAGTAGCTGTGTGGTGGGCAGGACCACTCCAGCCAAATGGGAAAATCATAGGCTTTGAATTGTACAGAAGACACATAGTGGCTTGGCCTGAGACATCCAGTCCACTGCCAGTCTACAATGGAAGCCTAAGCTCATTTGTGGATTCGGAGCTCCTGCCTTTCACAGAGTATGCGTATCAGGTAAGAACTCGGTATGCCTTACGAAATCCAAGCTGAGACTGTGCACACCCATCAGGGATTCCTTCTACAATGTTCCTCATGATTCCAAAAGCCATTTAATGAAATGTAGTTTGGCAGAAGGTTGTAACAGCCTTTGACTGTTTTAGGTAGTCGAGGAGCAAGGGAAGACTGTCCGTTCACCCTCTTCATGTTTTTGGTCCTTGGTACATACACGTGCTTTCTCTGTGGGTTACAGTTGGACTGTTTATCAGTGACATGGTTCTACCATTAAGATTCCTCCTACCTGTGTTGCCTTGGTTGTAAGTATTCCTTAAGCCATCCTAGGGGAAATAGCTCAGGTGTGACAAATCAAGCTAGAGCATAGTGGCAAACATCGATGGTCACCATGACCAGGAAAAAGATAAAGGCTGTAACTAAGCTGCCTATGGAAATAAAAGAAGTTTAAGAACAATTCACCCCTCAATCAGAAGTGTTTAAAAGACTTCACATAGCTCTTAAAAGACTAAGACTTGGGAATGATATTCAGAAAACATCTGGAAATCTATAAGACTGTTTGGGATATGCACTCACTATCCCTGCAGCAGCAATGCATTTCCTAGGGAGGATGCATCTGACGTGGCTCACTGTCTCCTAGACAAGTGATGCACACAGGGCTGGGCTCAGCCACACGTTCACACGGGGCTTGATTTTACCCAGTGACTTGGAAGTCTCCAAGGCAGAGGTTAGAAGTCTTGATAGAGTTGCCCCTCAGCTCAAAGTCAAAGTCTCTTTTCACACAGTTTCCAGCACTATTTTTCTGCTGTCTCCTTAGTGTCATAGGCTCACATGGCATCTCTTCTACTTAAGCCAGACTCAGTTTCTCTAGCTTGCAGTGCAAAGAAGCATGCTGATAGATAACCCACGAAGGTCAGGCAAACACTAAGGAAAATCATCAATAAAAAAGAGTAAGTCTGAAAGGCTTGTCAAGGGGCTGCAGCTCAGTTGGCAGAGTGCCCACCTAGCGGGCAGAACTCCCCAGGTTCAAGCCCAGCACTGCAGTAACACGGCCAGGGTGGTATTTGCTTGTAATCCCAGCACTGTAGACGCTGAGGCAGGAGAGTCAAAAATCAGAAATAATGATAAAATGACTAGGAGTCTGACATACAAATTAATGGGATGAATAGCCGGGCGTGGTGGCACACACCTTTGATCCCAGCACTCAGGAGGCAGAGGCAGGTGGATTGCTGTGAGTTCGAGGCCAGCCTGGTCTACAAAGTGAGTCCAGAACAGCCAAGGCTACATAGAGAAACCCTGTCTCGAAAAACAAACAAACAAACAAAAAACAACAAAATAATGGGATGATTTGATTAGAGGTAACATTTTATGCATGACAAGGATGTCTCAAGACACCCTTGTGTTTGCACAAGTTGCCCGAGGAAGATGGTATCAAAAATGTAAATCAACTCCTGAATTGGAGAAATAAACATAAATCCAAATTTACTGTTTGTAATTACAAATCTAAAAACTCTCTTAAAAGCAAGAGTGTTCTCTTGGTTTGGTGCCAACTATTTGGTTGCAAGGCCTAATCCAAATACATGGGAGGCTATTTATAGCATTTACTTACTTATCCCACTTACATATAAATATGTTTCCACAGAAATATTGCTTTAAAATAAGATAGCTAACCGGATAATGCAGGAGTGGCCGCAGAGCAAACTGGAGACATACTTTGTTACATTCTTGTGTTTTGTTTGGTTGTTGATTGGTTGGTTGTTGTTGTTGTTGTTGTTTTCTTTTGGCCTTTTGAGACGGGGTTTCTCTGTGTAGCCCTGGCTGTCCTGGAATCTCTTTGTGGACCAGGCTGGCCTCCTAATACAGATCCGCCTGCCCCTGCCTCCTGACTGCTGGTATTAAAGGTGTGCACCACCATGCCTGGCTACATTCTTGTTTTTAATTATATGAATGTCTGTGTCTCTGTGTGTGGCATGAGTGCCAAATACAGGGCCGTCTGCTGGAATCAGGGTGCTCTCATGCCTCCATGCATGGAATCCTTTCAGGAAGAGATCTTGCCTAAACAGGTACCGCATGCCTATTAAGTGTTTTTCCCTATAGTATCACTTTCTACTTCGAGCACTTCCCAGTTGGACTGTGCTGACCTATACTCTTTATACCTCAAATTCCTGTCAGAAATCTCTTGATGAATCAGCGAGTCACTTAGGACAGTGGTCTTCTCACGGGCTTCTGGAAGGATCTGGTATGCCTCCCCCCGAGCTGTGCCAGGGTTTTATAGAGTTGAGGGTGGAACCCAGGGCTTTGCACATGCAAGCCGAGCAAGCCTTGTACACTGAGCTCTGCCCCCAGCCCTGCACTTTAGCTTTTACCTCAGGGAGAGATGTCTGGCTAATGAGCAGCTCCAGGTAATTCTGTATTCATATTCATACTCTCGCTTAAGGCAATGACTCACCACAGAGTTCCGGGGCCTGCCAGGGCTCCCTCTCACTGACTCATCCTGACAGGGACTAATTAGCTCTCCGGAAACTTCTCCACATTGACAGGTTTTTGCGATAAGCACTCCCACACACTCAAAGGCTCTGGTGCCCAGTGACTGGGTGACAGCTCAACCTTGTAGGACACTTTATCTGACTCACTGATGTGACGGTCTGGTCTTGGGTCCTAAGGCTGAAGGAGCCATGGTGCGCTGGAGGCTGCTGCTTTCTACTCAACCAATGGTCTTCTCCAAGAAGAGGATGGAGGGAACGTTGCTAAGGGAACACAGAAGGCACCCTTAGAGTCCCCACTAGAAGCAGATGGGTTAAAACCTCAGTAGAGTATTGTGAGGCCCCACCAAAGCTCCCCAAGTACAGGTGCTGGGCTAGAAGGGGAAGGAGAGAGATGGTAACATCTTGCCTTTAGAATACTTGGGCAATTTATCTTCTTCATGCTTTCCCTCTAGTTTGCACTTGTTATGACAGAGTGTCACACACTATCCAACTTAAATATCAAATATCATTGCTCACAACGCTGGAGATTTAGAAGTTTAAGGTCAAGGTGTCAGGAGCTGCCATGTCTGGTGAGGGAGCCCTTTGCTTTGCCAATGTCATCTTCTCATTGTATCTCACAAAGCAGGTAAGAGATGGAGGGAGGAGAAGAGCAAGAGGAAGAGGACATGGAGAGAGAGTCTAGTCTCTCATAAGAACACCTATCCCATCTGTGGGACCCCACCTGACAGGAACTCTTCACTCTGAAGGATCTAATTCCAAATGCCATTGTGCTAGGACTAAGACTCAACATGTAGATTTGGAGGGGCTCCTTCAGAAGACAGCACCATGTCTTCCCTGCAGAACCAAGTTCTAGAAAGGGTAAGCTACAAGAATACAAAGAAATTCACATCTGTACTAGTTAGTTACTTAGTTAGTTAGTTCGTTTGTTCGTTCATTCCTTATTTTGAGACAGGGCCTGTTATGTAGCCCTGGCTGGACTTGAATTTGCAAAGATCCACTTGCCTCTGTCTCCAGAGTGCTGGGATTAAAGGAGTGTCCCACCACACCCCATGTTAATTTTACCTTCTCCTGATTGACTTATGTAACCTACAGACTGTGAAACTTGGCAAAAATAAATCCTGACCCAAAGCCCCTTCATTCAATAGCAGTGTTTAGCTTTGAACTTTACTAATACAAGAGAGACCATGGTGTCATTTTCAGACAGAAGAAATTGTTGGTTTTGCTTCGTCCCACTTAGCTTGAGTCCTGGAACCCTGACTGGGACCCTGAGGGAATGCAGAAAGGACAGACAGACACATGTACAGAAAGTCTGGAGTCAGGAAGGGTGTGCAAGTTGTATGCATCCAGGATGAGGAGGGAGCTGTTGTTTCTAGTTTTTGTACACACTGATCAGCTAGTGCAACACTCGCCCTTGGACAGAGCAAGGCTTTGCCTGAGCCTGGCCTATATGAGGAATGCCTTTGCCAGTGTCCTATGAGCCCAAGGCCTTGGAGTTCACAGCCATGTCAACAATATACATTCTCTGAGGACTTCCCTCACTCAGGGAGTACTCTTCTCCCACGTGGCTCTTCATCACCAAAATAGCAGCAGCCTCTTATTATAACCCTAACCTACTTACTTACTTAATAAATGTGCCTTAAATTTATAAAAACATTATAATACATAAGTATAAATAAGTATTAAATCTATTTCACTTACAAGCTTTGAGTCCTTAGTGCCCTGGTAGAAACCTACATCATCAAAATCATATTAAGGCCGTGTTCAACCAATAACAGAGGAACAGTTTGAGCTAGACTACACCCAAGGGAATTATTCTACTTGTCTGGGGAGGAGATGAAAACAATTCCTCAGCACCAAGAAAAAGCCTAGATACCAGGCCATGGCAACCCAAGGCAAGACCAAAAGCTGTGTCATTTCTCTGCTCTGTCCCTCCATCCCTCCATCCCTCCATCTCTGCATCCCTCCTTGCCTCTCTCCCCCTGTCCCTCTCTCATCTTATCTTGTTCCTGAAATTGTAGTTTGACTCAGTACAACACATAGGTTTGCCTTAGGGTTAAATCAGTATGTAAGTGAACGTGCACAAGGTACCACACATAAGAAGGACTCAACAATATAATACTGTCATTATCACCCTCAATCCTTAATGATCAAGAAGGTTGCTTTCAGTCTTAAGCCTGCCACAATAGGACTCAAACCATAACCTGTAATAGCATGCGCCTTCCCTCCTAAGCACTGAGAAAATGAATCCCTCTGGGTAAGCATGCCTCATCCTTGGTCCTCTTTCTCCATCAAGGCTACATGCTTTCAATCCAAGGCAAGAGTTGCCAGTACCAACCCCACACCAAAGACATCTGCCATCTGCTGAGGATACAGATCCCTGTTCCTTCGACCTCTTACAACTTCTGTTCTCCAAATGAAAACAGAGTTAGGGTCACAAAAGCTGGGCTGGGGAGATGGCTCATCTGTAAAGTGCAAGCACAAAGCCCGTATTCGAATTCCAGAGCTCACGTGAAAGAGAAGTCAGCCATGGTGATGAACACTTGCCTCCAAAGGTCTGAGAAGGCAGAGGCAGAGGCAGAGATGGGTGCCCTCTGGCTCACTGGCTGCCCAGCCTAGCTTACTGGGGGAGCCCCAGACCAGAGGATAGCTCAAAACAAAGATAGATGGTAGTTGAAGAAAAAGAGCTGAGGTTAAGCTCTTGCCTCTACACCTGTGTACGTGGGTGACACTTAATTTCACATGGCCTCTCCTCTGTCATTTAACAATCAGGTACATTATGAGAATACGTCTTGTGTGTCAGTAGGATGCCTGTGTTTAGCAGGCCTGTGCTCCACCCCCAGCTTTTCTATAAAGCAGATGAAGAGAACTCTGCTCTATCCAGTGAGTCTGTAGCCAGTGGTAGACAGTACCAATGGCTGCTCAAGAAGCTCTGAAGGGGGGACTCCTCCGATTCCATCCTTCCTTGTCATCAACTTGGCCATTCACACAAGGCGGCAAGCCCATTACCGCCCCACCCCCATCACCATGAGCCTGATTTTCTGTGCCAGCCCCTTGCCTTCTTGCTTGCTTTCTGATGCTATGGCCATACAGACCCCTCTCCTAAGCATTTTCTACATCGCATTTAGCAGCAACTTATTGAGCACGTCTTCTGTTTGGCTTTGGACTTGCATTTAATTAGGTCTTAATCTCACTAACGTATTTCTGGGCAGCATGGAGGCTTTTGTTTGGTTAGTTTCTCCCACAAGAACTGAGCTCCCGCCACCTCCTCTCCCACAGCTCAAGATTTTAAATGATTTATTGGTAATGTCTGATGCCGCCTGTCCATGGTTCCGATTCAGCAGAGCCTGAGTGCATGGAGGAAACTTTGCCCCCCTCAGAAAAAAAATTCCCAGAGATAGGGAACTTGGGGGTACCACTAAGCCATGAGCACATCCCGTTTGGCCCTAGGGGAGTCTTCAGCTTCCCTCAGGACTCTGTTTACTAGTAAACCACCATCACTGCCAGCCTTTCTTGTTGCCTTGAGACGTTACGCGCACACGTGCGTGCACATGTGCACGCGCGCGCACACACACACACACACACACACACACTGAAACATGAGGAAGAAGCTCTTGCCTGAACACAGGCAGAGCTGGGCCTATATTTCACTTGAGGTGAAACTGAACCTCCTATTGTTGGTTGTTTGCTGGAAATAAATCATTAATGCAGATGGGCAACTGTCCCTGCTCTCATGGCTTCTCACTAACAGTCCTGCTCCTGTGGGATGACCGTGAAAATAGAGTCTCTTGTGTTAGTGATTTGCCTCCTTGCTGCTGCAAGATATCAAAACAAAGCAGCTGAAGGGGAGGGAGTTGATTGGCTTGTGGTTCACAGGGATAAAGTCCACCATGGCGGAGAGGTCACGGCATCCATAGACAAGAAAAGTGCAGGGGGAGGTTGGTGGGGGTGACTAGTGGCATGGCATCCACAGACAGGAAGAGTGTGTGTATAATGGGGTGTGGGGGGGGAGTTGACTAGTAACATGGCGTCCACAGACAGGAAGAATGTGTATATATGGAGGGACTGACTAGTAGCCTGGCGTCCACAGACAGGAAGAGTGTGTATATGGGGGCAGGGAGGGCTGACTAGTGGCATGGCGTCCACAGACAAGAAAGGGAAAATAATGAGTGCCGTTATGCAGTTTACTTTCCCCTTTTTAGTCTATCTAGTCCAGGGTGCCCAGCTCATAGCATGGTACCACCAAAATTGAGAGTGAATTTCCCCAACTCAGTCATCAATCTAGATAATCCCTAGAAGGGATGCTCAGAGACTTGTGTTTGTGTTAGTACTAACTCCCTTCAAGGTAACACTCAAGTGTTAACCATCAGGCTCTTCAAGTGCCCCAAAGCTTACCTACCACGTTCATACTGCATACCAGTTACCACACTTGACGAGAAGACAGGAAACAGTGGCTTCCACCACAGCCTAAAGTGGGATTAGTAAGGGCTGGGGCTGCACCTCAGAGAACTCACTTCACATTGTCCAGCTCCTGAGTACACTCCCTAAGTGGACTAGAAGGAAATTAGTCGTTAAGACCATGGAGCCTATGTATACTGCATCTATAAACCTTAGGTCTGAATATACATGTGTAGGAGACCCCAGGTTAAAGCAGAATGAACAGGAAGGGGCTCTGCGCCTTCAGAGACAGCTGGTTCCACCCCAGGTCCCCGTGGCCACACCTGCCCTGCTCTGGACAGGTGGCCCTCTGCACAGAGCATAGCTCTATATGAAAGAGCTGCTTGACCCAAACCATTCCACTGAAGAATGAGAAGGCATTACCGTTCTCTCTCTCACAGGAAAGGGGAAAGGAAGGGAAAAGAGATTAGACGAGGAGGGAGAGAGAGCCTGCCCCATTGCTTGCCCACATGCAGCAATGACTTCCATTGTAGAATTCTTCCTGGGTTAGAGGAGCACCTAGCGACTTTCCTTTACCACTCTGATGCCTGAAAAGCCACTGAGGAAAAAAATCTGACGATTGTAATGGATTGCATGGAGCCAATGGTGTAGTTCCACCAAATTCTAAGTAAATACTTTAGTCAAATAAAGTCATCAAGTCCACATGTGGAAACAAGTGAGTAAATCCAATTCCCTCAGCCATAGCCATTGAGAAGCTGGGCTTCTCATCCACTGACTTCTCTGTCTGTTCCTGTGTCTGATCATTAAGATGCCCATAAAGATCGAGGAAACCGCACAGTTCTTCCCGTGATACATATAGACATATTTGTAATAGGAACCAGAAATAAGATCTGTCTCTAATGGACCCATTGGCTCGTCCCAATATTTCTTTTGCTTATGTTTGGTGACTTGTTTGAGAAATTTTAATTGATAATAAGGCAAATTAGAGAATGTCATTTGATGAACAAATGTTAATATAAGAACAATAGTGTGTGTGTGTGTGTGTGTGTGTGTGTGTGTGTGTGTGTGTGTGTGTCGGGCATGCACATGAGTATGCATGCAAGTTGTACAAGCATGTGTCTGTATACGGGAACCCAAGCAGGACATCTGGTGTCTTCCTATGAGGTTCTCCACCTTCCTGTGTCAAGGTCTCTCACTGAACCTAAAGCCAACTGTTAGGTGCCCAGCAAGCGGTCAAGATCTACCTGCCTCTCCTCTTAGAGCTGAGGTTACAGGCATAGGCAGCTGTGCCCAGTTTTTTTATGTGAGTCCTGGAGATTTGGACTCAGGTCGTAGTACTTGCACAGAAAACACTCTTATCCACTGAGCCATCTGCTCAGCTCAAGAAGAAGAAAGGTATTTTTGGAAGCCAGGCTTCTCTTTATCCTTTACTCTCAAAGTTCTAGCATGAAGAGAGATACAGAAGGAGAAGGAAATAGGTTAAATTTAGAATGCTATAAGGGTTTGCACCACTTTTATTGATCCATATTAAGTAGCTGGAACCCAGAAGTCAGCCGTGGGTTGCCTGCAGCCTGGCCACACCCTCCCCTGTCTTTTCGTGTGAAGGAAGGATTAGATGAAGGCCACTGCTAGTTCTGTGATGTTTGTTATGTGCTCAGGAAGAAATACGTGAGCAACTTTACAAGTATTAACTCATTTGTCCTAAATCCCTTCCTGTTGCTCTCACCAATGCCGTGACAGAGCAGCTCTGGGGAAAGGGGGTTGTTTTGGCTTACAGTTCACACTCCATCACACTCCAAGGCGGGAACTCAAGCAGAAACATGATACAAAACAGCATGGAGTACAGCTGCTTACTGGGTGGCGCTTGCTCACGGTTCACTAGCTTTCTAGAACTGCTTGCCTAGGGAATGGCGCCACTCACAGTGGCTTGGGCCCTCCCACAACAATTAAAAACCAGGAAAGTCTCCCATAGACATGTCCACACACCAATGCGGTCTTATGCATCCCTCAGTCAAGGCTTCCCTGTCAGATGAGTGGGCTGTGTCAAGTTGACAACTATAGCTTCCTAAGATCTTGAAGTAGTCCTGTAGGGCGGCACTGCTTCTTGTTTTGCGTTGTCAGGAACCTACGTGACTCAGTCAATGGCCCAGATGAAACAGGGAGAGGAACAATTCAGATCCTGACAGTAACCTTCTGGCCCCACTTCTATGGACTGTCCTGCTGGAGCACAGCCCCACCACACCATCCCTGTGAGAAGCACAGAAGCTTCTGCAACCTGGTTGTAAACTTTACTGGTTCTCTATCTAACGCAAGTGATCTGTGCTCACTGAGCCTGTTGTTGTTGCTGCTGCTGCTGTTGTTTTTGTCTGCTGTGCTGACTAGTTTTGTCAATTTGATTCACGCAGTAGTAATTTGGGAAAGGAAAGGGAATCTTAACTGAGAAAATGCCTCTGTCAGACTGCCCTGCAGGGAAGTCTATGGGACATTTTCGTGATTAATGGGGGATGTGAAGGGCGCAGCTCACATTAGGCAATATTATCCCTGAGCTTGTGGTTTTGTATAAGATGGGTGAGCAACCTATGGAGAGCAAGCCAGGAAACAGCATTTCTCCATGATCTCTCCTTTAGTTCCTGCCTCCAGGTTCCTGCCTTTGCTTCACTCAGTAATGAACTATGATATGAAGGGACAAGCGAAACAAATCCTGTTTTAGTTGCTGTTCTACTTCTGTGACCAAATACCATGACAAGGCAACTTACAAAGGAAAGCATTTCAATTAGATATCACAGTTTCAGAGGGTTAGAGTTCATAACCAACATGACAGGGAGTTTGCGGGGCAGGCAGGCACTGCACAGGAGCAGTAGGGAGTGTGGGAGGCAGGCAGGCACTGAACAGGAGCAGTAGGGAGTGTGGGGGCAGGCACTGCACAGGAGCAGTAGGGAGTGTGGGGGCAGGCACTGCACAGGAGCAGTAGGGTGTGTGGGGGGGCAGGCAGGCATGGCACAGGAGCAGTAGGGAGTGTGGGGGCAGGCAGGCACTGCACAGGAGCAGTAGGGAGTATGGGGGCAGGCACTGCACAGGAGCAGTAGGGAGTGTGGGGGCAGGCACTGCACAGGAGCAGTAGGGAGTGTGGGGGCAGGCAGGCACTGCACAGGAGCAATAGGGAGTGTGGGGGCAGGCAGGCATGGCACAGGAGCAGTAGGGAGTGTGGGGGCAGGCAGGCACTGCACAGGAGCAGTAGGGAGTGTGGGGGCAGGCAGGCATGGCACAGGAGCAGTAGGGAGTGTGGGGGCAGGCAGGCATGGCACAGGAGCAGTAGGGAGTGTGGGGGCAGGCAGGCACTGCACAGGAGCAGTAGGGAGTGTGGGGGCAGGCAGGCATGGCACAGGAGCAGTAGGGAGTGTTGGGGCAGGCAGGCACTGCACAGGAGCAGTAGGGAGTGTGGGGGCAGGCAGGCACTGCACAGGAGCACTGGCACTCCTCCAACAAGAACACACCTCCTAATCTTTCCCAAACAGTTCCACCAACTAGGGAGCAAGGATATAAATGTGTGAGTCTATGGGCGCCCTTCCCACTCAAACTGCCACAACCTCTTTCCTCCCAAGTTGCTTTTGGTCAGTGATTCGTCATAACAACAGAAAAGCAAATGAGGGCAACTAGAAAATGGGGTTAAAAACCTGACTTCCATAAGGATATTGAGGAGAGGGACATTAAAGGCTAGTACATTGACATCTACACAAAAAGTTAAAATGTAACATTAGATGCACAGAAAGCATTCAGTATCCTGAACCTTGTAAAGAGTGAGTAAGGGAGGTACCCCTGAGCTCCTGGGAAGGCAGCCTCCACTTCTGTGAGGAGTGGCTCACTAGTATCTCATCCTGCCTTTATCTTCCTGGCCTCCTGCCCTTACTCATCACAGGGGGGTCTTTGCACAATCTCTTCCTTTAAGATCTGATCCTCCAAGTCTTCACATGGCATCTGCTTACTGCATCCAGCTTGAATATCACTCCTGGTCAGCCCTTCTGGACAGACTGACGTCTTTCCTCTACGCTGTATGAATGCACACCCACATATGTGTATCCACCTATGCACATATGTACCCTGTACTGTCAGTTCCTTCCTAGCCTGAGTCATTACCTGTTTGTTTCTGCTCTTGTGGATTAACTGGGATGTTTGCTGCAGCCTTGGTTACTATTGTATGCTGGGTTGGAACTCAGCAGCTGACACACAGATATGCCTTAATCAGTAAATTTACAGTTTTGTGTTGGGTCCATTTCATTCTTGGGGAACAGGGAGCCCATGGGTCAGACACACCAGCTAGCACTGTAACAAGCTGACTAGAGGACTCTGGTTAGTCCCTCTGAGGGCTGAATGACATCAGGTTCCTGTTTCCTCCAAAGTGGGACAGATGTAAACAGTACAAAGCTTAGCGTGATGTAAAGGGCAAACCTTCATTCTCATGAGCACAGATTAAGGTTCATTCCATGTTTGCAATATGTTTAACCCATTCTCCCACCTCATAGTTTACAATAGCCTCGTGGTCACCTCAACCAAGCAGTCTCAGGCAGTGCAGCAGCAGGCACGGATGACAGCCATTTCTAAGCAGGGAGATGTCTCTTAACTTTCTTAGTCACTTCATAACTCTGAATTTTCAAAGTCCCAGTAGAAAGCAATGCAGTGTCCTCCCATCACCTTCTTCCCCTGGGTCCCAGGATTCAGCCACAAGCATGTTCCTTCTTGCCTGATCCGAGTGTTTTGTATAAAAGGAACTAGGAATACAGGATCTCTGTACAAGAGAGATGCTCAGAGATCCAGCAAGGTATCCAGCACAGGCACTGAGCAAAGCCCATTTGATGATGAAAGAGAGTCAGACAGGTAGATGACAAAGCAGGCAGCTTCACAAAGCCCTTCAACAAGTAACCCTGCCTGGCTGGAGCCAGTAGGTTGCTCACAAAGTAAAATGATTCTGTAGTCATGTAACTGCAGATTTATTGCTTTCTCCCTTCAGCCATGAGCCTCTCTACCCACAGTTCTGGCAAAGCCCATTCTGGCGTGTTGCTATTCAAACATATTCCAAACCCATGGCAAGCCACCCCTTAAGAAGGCATTAGCGTGAATGCCAAGGGAACCCACTCCAGGACTGTAGAGGGACCGATAGGATTTCCTTGATTGTATCTTTTTATTTATGAGGCATAATTTATGAGTGCCGGGCAGCAAACTGCGCTGACTGATGACTAAAGAGCGCCAAAGCCATAAATCAGGAGCCGTGTAAGAAGCTCGGGTTGGGATCGAATCTATTGAATTAGCTGTTGGCCCAAGCCAATACAGGTATTGGAAAGACCCTCTTAATATCTATTTGTCTCCCTCGTGGGAGTGTGATAACAATCACATTCCATGCCCCTGGGAAACAAATAATTTAATTGTTTGCCTGTTAACATGCAACCTATTCACTCTACTGATTAATGACTGGCATGGCTGCTCATGTTCTTTTTTTTTTTAATTTCTGACGTGAATTGTTAATACTGTATTTACATTCTCTGGTAGTATAAACAATAAGTTCTCTTCCTTACTGCTGCACAAAAGAAACTTGTCCTCGGAATTACTGAAATGCTGTTGAGTCAAACATTCCATGAGGAATGTTTTTAGTCAGATATTCCACAAGGACACATGTGATAGAATGTCACAGAAGTTCGTAAAGTGCATGCCATGTGAGCACGAGGTCCTGAGTTCAATCCCCTAGAGACTAGGACAAAAATAAAAAGTAACTTTAAAAAGCAGCCAGTTTAGTGACACCTACTTGTAATCCTAGTGCTATTGAGACAGGATCCCTGGGGCTCGCTGACCAGTCAAGCTCCATGTGAGGAGCCTCATCTCAAAAACAATAAGGTGGAAAGGAGTTGGCAAAGACATACGATGTTATCTGGGCGTGTGTACGTACACATGCACACACACAAACACAAACACACACATTCACATATGTTTCAAAGATCAGGGGTGGCACTAATGCTAAAACTTACGCTAAACAGACATTCATGAAAAGAAGTTGGAAGAAGATTGCATCTGTAGCTCTGTTCTTCGCTCTATAGTATTTTGCAAAGAATACTGGGTGTAAGAATCAGCCAGAGGAACGCTGAAAGCTCATGTTCTGAGGTCCACTCCCCAGAAATGCTGGCACAAGGACCAAAAAGGACACAGAAGACCCTGGTCCAGCAGCCCCTCCTCCCTTACTCCCCTGAGAGACAATTTTTGTTTTCAAAGAGTACTTACTATTTTCACAGCTGTGCGGGTATGGCGGCTTAGTGGCAGGTGTTCACACTTCGTGTAATTAAAATTATTTAAGGCAAAATACAGTAATTAGTCTTTGAGGGAAAAGAGTAAATTAAAGATCAGCTTCGTATTTTTAATGGACAACAAGCAGAAAGTTGATGGCCATCTGTAGTTAGATTAAATACTTAAATACACATGGCACTGAAAACAGGAGAGAGAGAGAGAGAGAGAGAGAGAGAGAGAGAGAGAGAGAGAGAGAGTATCTAGGTGGCAAGTCAAACTGACATTATTAAAGTGCTACGCGTAAACATTTCAGTTATTTTATGTTTATTAAAAAGTATTTGTATTTTTCTATGTCTTACACTGTAACACCTCCCAACTTGATCCATACTGACTTGCTCACCTTTTGAATAGTTCCCCTACTGGGATGTTCTGAATTGCAATGTGCAGTGTTCTGTTTTAACTACATGCACACATATAAAGTGTTTTCGAACCTAACTAATGAGTCTTTCAGAGGAAACTTTAACCATCATAGATTTGTTTACTCAGAAAGAACCAGTATGTTTATGGGACGCCCTGAGTGTACACAGCCCCTTTTCCTCCTCTTCATCACAGAAGTCATAGTGGGAAACTCAATATCTGTTCAGAAGACACTTGATTTTCTGGTTTTTATATTGACCCCTTAAAACTAAAAGGCCAGATGCAGTTCTGTGGTAGACGCCCGCCTAGCATGTGTGGGGCCCTGTATTCATCTCCTAGCACCAGAAGCAACAGACAAACTACTACACTGCTCAGAATTTGCCATCCACAGTCTTCCTTCGTGTTGTTTCTTATCTGTGTTAATCAGCTTCATGGCAGTGGCACAGACACTTGAGCTAACTGTAAGACCAGAAGTTAACCTGTAAGCCCCATCTGCCCAAGGAGCAGGAAACTTCCTGGGATGCTGGGAATTGTAGTTCTTGGAAAATATGGTGGCCATATGGGTTTGTACTTAAAAGCCCCTGTAATGTGTGTCTCAGGGCCACTCAGCTGGTCAGTGGTCCTGACCAAAGCCTATCCTGGTCAGTATTTAATTAGAGCTTATTTCAAATTTAGTTCAAAATTACAGAACTGGTTTTTCTCCAGCAATTCTCAGGATTGTCATAACTTACAGAGGGAATTATTTTCTTTGGCTACTTCAGAGTTTGATGGCCATGGCTACTGAGCTCCATTGCTTCTGGACACAGTGGAGCAAGCTGCTCACCTCATGGCAGCCAAGAAAGAGGAAGTAACAAGGGGCCAGGACAAAACATACCCTTCAATGACACCCCCCCTCAATGCCCACCATCTTCTGAATAGGTCTTGCCTCCAAAACTTCCCAATATCTGACTGAGTTCCAAATCCTTAAGAGGGCCAATCCAATCACTCCCCAAGGCTGTCACTTATGAAAATGGGTACTTTGGGGCCAAGCCTTCAACATGTGAACTTTCGGTAGACATTTACAATCCAAGCCCTAGTGCCACCTTGTCAAATGTTACCCAAACCAGTAACTGTTTGTAAAAAGAAATTGTCAACACAGTCTGTGTTAATATTTTAAGTATGAGCCTGGAATTATACTTTAGTCCATGCCTCGCTTATCTGAGAAAAGATAAAAATGATAGTGAATTTTTGATAATAGACTTTTTTTTTAACAGGGAGTGGGCATGGAAGAGGAAACAGGGCACAGCGCAGAGACTGAGAAAAGATGTCACCCAGAGTCTCTGTCTTTCCTTCTGGTACTTTGTATAACACGCATAGGCACCTTTCCTGCCTGAGACCCGCCATGCTTCAGTGTCCATCAGATTTCACTGTAACCATTTTCATTTTCACTGTAGCTCATGTAAATAGGCTGGCCCTGCTTTGCATAAGCATGCTGATTTATATGAATGCTATTTTGATCTCAAATTGATTGAATACTAAAAGGGAAGTCTAGAGGAAAGGAGCAATGTGTTATGAAGGTCTCTTGTCAAAGATGAGAGAGAAGACTTGCTCCTACAAACATTGCCTGCCAGGACGGGAATTCTATATTGTCTATATTTAGAAGATAATATTCCCAAACACACCAAAACCTATGCATCGAGGCTCATTGGTTTTCAATTATAATGAACAGAGAACTGGAAAGACAGCCTGTGTTTGTTTCCCAGCGCCCACACGGGGCCGCTCTTGACCACCTCCAGCTCCAGCTCTAGGGGAGTTGGCGCCCTCTCGTGGCATCTTTGGGAAGCTACACTCTTGAGCACAAATTCTACACACTGACTAACAGACAAACAAGTAAGAATAATAAAGTTACTAGATTATACCACATCTTGAAAAATAAGACTCCTGGTCAGAGCCTGTCGCACAGAAAGGCATGAAGATGAGCACTGAGAAAACAGCAGCATTAAAACCCCGTGCTGCATCTGCACGGAAGATGAGCCACTTATCATTCCACATTATTATTCTTTAAATAACATAATAATAATAATATTTTTAAAATAACATGTTAGATGAAGACCATAATTGGTGAAGAAGCGATCCTAAAGAAAAAGAGGAGGAAGAATAAGAGGGTGTGGAGTACATGTGAGACGGAAGCTAAAGTGAACTGTTTACAGGAAGACAGGGGCCCAGCAGGAAGACAGGAGGACAGGGAAGGACAGTGGGTGGAAAAGCACAGATAAAAACAAAAATAATAACATATATTATGAAAATTCCATAATCAAACCCAGTTGTGTTCTTACTTTAAGCTTTAATATTAAGAGACGGGTGGGGAGAGAGGGAGAGAGAGAAAGAGAGACAGAGACAGAGACAGAGAGAGACAAGGAGAGAGAGACAGAGAGAGACAGAGAGAGAGAGAGAGAGAGAGAGAGAGAGAGAGAGAGAGAGAGGCGTGAAGGCTTGCAGCCCTGTGCTCCCTTAGCTGACCTCCTATCACTGCACCTCTCCCCTTCCCCCCCTCCAGCCTCCCACCTGCACGGAAGTTGTCTCTATGGGCAATCAGTAATTTGCTGGATTTGTCTGCTACCCAGTCTCCTTCCACAGGCTTCCTTCTTGTGACCCTGACTAAATTGCCAAGAGCCTGTTTCTGCCAGGAAATCTGATATTGGCCTTGGTACTCCACGTTTACGTCTTTCCTAGAATATTCTTTTCAAATCTTGTCACCCATCTGCTGTGAAAGGTCTCTCTGTCCCTTCCCTGGAAGGTTTGCAGTTAACGGGTTGGACTCCAGCTCACTGAGCCAGCCCCCACCCCCACCCCAACCCCCACCCCAAACCCCACATCAACCCCAACCCCCAACCCCTCTGCTTGACATATGATCTCCTCATCAATAGCCTAGCATTCTACCCCACTGTAAGACTGACCTTGGCCTTTTAAGAGGGGACAGAAGCAGCTTGGGTGATATTCTGACCTGGACACTAGCTTGCAGAAGCATCCGCTATAATGGAGATAGTCCCAGCCCAGCACAAGGAACCTGCTCAGTTGAGACAGTTGACTCAATATGTCTTCCACCCTCACAAGTTAAGGGACCTACCTGACCTAATCTGGACTTTCAGACCCTGGCTGTCTTATTTACACATAATGGCAACCTGCAGCATCCAAAGCTCAGTCTACCAGAGAGAGCATAATCTTAGCCCTCACCCACAGACCCATACACAGTACGCATACACACACATACACACAAAATAAAATATTTCACAGTGCTTTGAAAGAAGGCAAGTGTACAAATGTGAGCGATTCTATGCAAATCAGGAAAACAGAGAGCGCACTCTTTCAAGAGCTGGCTTCACTGGGAAGTGGGCTAGTTTCCCCCTTTTGAAGAGAGGGCTGCTGGTGATCCTCTCGGCAAGGGGTTACCTTTGACAGCAGCTCAGCCACAGAAGTTTGCTTTCACAAAGCATCTACCCCCAAGGAACATAAACACTGACAGGACTTGGCCAGAGGTGTTGCTTTTCTGGAAGGTGTACCCACGTAAGAACAAACCAAGACGAAACTTAGGATGTTTTTTTTTTCCCCTACACAGCTTTTTAAACATCCTCCATGCCTCCCAGTACTGTACACACAAACTCAAGCAAACTCTTCTCACTTGTCCACCATAGGCCATGACAATTGATTTCTTTAATAAACAGAATAAAAGACAACCAACAAGAAAAAAAACAAAGTTAGAGTTGTCCCTGTGAGCTTAGCAAGGCACACCTCTGGAGACACCCCTGCGAGCTTAGCAGGGCACATCTCTGGAGACACCCCTGCGAGCTCTGCGAGGCACACCTCTGGAGACACCCCTGTGAGCTCTGCGAGGCACACCTCTGGAGACACCCCTGCAAGCTCAGCGAGGCACACCTCTGGAGACACCCCTGCGAGCTTAGCAGGGCACATCTCTGGAGACACCCCTGCGAGCTCTGCGAGGCACACCTCTGGAGACACCCCTGTGAGCTCTGCTCTGCTGAGGCACACCTCTGGAGACACCGTCTTCTTGGGTTGCCTTTCCCATCATTCACTCTGATTGATCACTGTGTGGTCGGCTGCTCTTGGGCCTAATTTAACCCTATGTGCTTGCACATCCATCCACTGGGTCTATTGTACCTGACATTCTACAAATTACTTACTCATGCAAATGGCGACCCAAGGCGACCTTTTAGGATATTCGAGTTTAATTATACAAATGGTTCTTGATAAATAAGATTACGCATTTCCCCATATGTTTATCCCCTCCTTGATGAAAGGAAATTTGATTTTCATGCAGATTTAATGGAGATGGTGTTTAAGAATTGCTGAGTTTCACGGAGTCTAGGAATCCATCCAGTCTGAAGGAAATGGCAAAAACAAAAATAACAAAATACCTCTCCGTTGCCCCACAGAGGCAGAGTGGAGCATTTCAGCCAGCTGCGCCTACCTGAGGAGTTACAGACCCCTATGGCGCTCCCTCTTGTTTTATGATTCTTTGTCATTACAAACTTGCAAGACCAAAGTTCATCCTATTCCACTGTCCATTCTGTTGGCTGATTTACTTATCTAGTTTTACTTTTCATTGAGCCATGGTCTTACTCCTCAGCCCTGGCTGGTGTGGAACTCACAGAGATTGGCCTGCCCCAACTCCACGGCGGTGGGACTAAGGTGTGGCCACTAAGCCCACGCCTGATATTCATCCCCAGTGAGAAGGTACCCTGGTTTTGATTGGTCTTGTTGATTCTCTTTTGAGGTATGGGCAGTGAACTCTGCAGGAAAAGCCCCAAGTAACTGGACACGGTGTAGAACTGGACCTGCCCCACCAGAGGGTCTCAAAGCGCCCACATTCCACAGTGTCTCCTCCACCCAAGCAGTGGTCAACATCAGCGCACCTGCGAGGCCCAATGGGAACATCAGCCTCTACAGGATCTTCTCCAACTCCGGTGGAACTCACACGACGGTGAGCACACAGCTCTAAGAGCTAACACACAGCTTAGCTCTTCCTAAAAGGTCCTCCGGTTCTTTGTCCTCCTTCATCGTTTGCTGTGTGTCTGCTCTCACTTGCCCTCTGACAAACAGAAGGTCCTTCTGAGAGACTGAGCCTACAGAAAACAGAAAACATCTAAAGTGGGGTAAGTGCAGGGATGGTACTGAAGATTCCGGACATGTAAGGAACCACAGACTTTACACATAGTCAATTTTGATTCGGTTTAGAAAAAGGCCAGGTACTCGAACACTGGTAGCGCGTATGCATGGTGAAGTTAATGATGTGAATGTTAATATAAAAAAGAAAAGATGAAGCACCCAATTTTGATGCACACAGATGTCTAACGAAAAGAAATTCCAGTACAAGAGAGCTCAAGAGAGCTCTATCTTCTCAGAAGAGGCAGAGCCAGGAACAGGTGCTGCTCTCAACACCTTTGTGGGAAGTCAGGAGCTAGAACTGACTATGGGGGGATAGAACTGAGTTGTAACCTGTTGCTGAGAGGGAGGCCGTGCTAGAAACAAAGACATCACTAGTGTTGCAAAGCAGAACGTACTGGTAAGGCAAAAGTGACTTGGCAGGGTGATTGTTTTTGTTAAAAGGGCACCAAGACCCAAGCCCATTGTGAAAGGTGTGGTTTCCCTAATTTCCTTCTCAGCCCATTTGTCTTTTGTGTACAGCAGGGCTACTGACTATTTTTAGTTTAGTTTGTATCCAGCCACTTTGCTGAAGATGTTTATCAGCTGCAGGAGTTCCTTGGTAGAATTTTTAGGGTCACGTATGTATACTATCATGTCACCTGCAAATATTGATAGTTTGACTTCTTCCTTTCCTGTTTGTATCCCCTTGATCTTTAGTTGTCTTGTTGCTCTAGCTAGGACTTCACGCCTCTGATAGGGTTGAAGTCCTGATAGCTTAGTCCTACAATTAACCTAAACTGTTTATGGGTTAAGATATTTTTAGGTATAGCTAGAGATACTGAGTTGGCAGAGATGAGAGAGGATAGATATTGATTCTTATTCAGAATTTTAGACTCACCAAGATAGGAAAGATGTTTTCTACAAGGATGCCAAATGCAATTAGCCAAAACACCTTGAATGTAATATTCATATGATCCCTGATTGTTTCATGGTTCTTCTTGCTGTATGTAATTTTTCTGCTTATGAATAATAATATAAATGTATGTGCCAAAATAAATAAATAAATAAATAAAGTAAAAAAAGACCTAAGCGCAGCTAACAAGCACACTGGCAGGCAGTTGGTATTTATGCTAAGGTTGGGGGGTGGGGTGGCTGTCTTCTTCCCGTTGGCTGGGATCTCACCTAACAATCTTTTGAGATTGGCTAGTTTTAAATGAAATGAAGAGAAACTAGACGGGGACTATGGTGCTTAAACCACCTAAATTCAGAGAATGGGGGGTAGTGAATGAAAGGTTTTCTGTGTGGGGCATTAAAACATTTGCATAAGGTTTTACAAGGTGAGGAAGATAAAAATATTTTAACTTCTTGTCATAAACAAAAGTTTTTCAGTATTTGGCAGAACAGACTAGTACTTAATGTTCCTTATAGCTAAGAGCCCACTGCCAAGCCAGTGCCTGCATTATGTAAGTGTTGACACTAAAAGCCACCTAGTCTCTGGTCTCTTGCCTCTGTGGTGTGACTTCCCCTCTCTCCCTGGTGGTTCATGAATAAGTGGAGATTGTAATACTCTATTCACATAAGCTTATAGAGAGATTGTGCAGATCCCAGTATTACATTATGAATTATTTAGAGCAATTTAGGGAATGATTTGGGCAAGTGTGAAGAAATCCTCTGAGGCCCGCATGCCCGGTGTAGGAACACAATTTCCAGAGAAGACCCATATGTAGGCAAGACTCCTAGTGAATGCTAAAGGAATATTAGCATATTTTCTACAGGGTTTCGTATCCAATAAATATAGATGATGTAAATACAATCAGCCCTTGATTATCTATGCTTATAAAATGATAATATTAATAAACCCAAATAATTTCTATTTGGAGTGCATTGTATGCATCTTAAAAAATAGCAGGTAGCTCCTTAATTATGTTACTTATGTCAATGTGGAAATTAATTTCTAGCTTCTAAGCGCTTCTTTTCCAAATGAGGTCAAAAGTTTGCTCCAAACAAATCAGAAGTTTCTAGTCCCACAAAGACAAGTAAGTGGCTTTGCAAAGCCAGCATCCTGAGAGAAAGAGGGCTTATAAATATTAAACATTTGCACTCCCCTGTGATATGGGTCCCAGGGCATTTTGGGTAAATAAGTTCCATGCAAGTAATTGTAGTAGGATGTGAAATTTAGTGGTAAAAAGACAATTTGAATACAGATTGTACTTTGTTACAAAGTAGTCCATTTGAAAATCATTGAATCCAACCCCTATTTTGTGTGTTTGGTTCCACTTTCTAGAACATTCCTATGGTTAGGTAAGGGATGATATCCTACCTTGCCACCTCTTTCCTGTTACCTGTTGTAGACACCCCTCCACCTGGATTGATCACTCCAAGCATTCTGCTGAGTGTCTCACTGCATCTCCCAGAGGGCCTAGCTTGGGGCTCCAGTCATATCAGGAGGCATACTATCTCTGACACGTGTCCATCTGGTCCTCTCCCCTGCAGCTGTCTGAAGGCATGGCCACCCAACAGACCCTTCATGACCTGAGACCCTTCACCACATACGCCGTTGGGGTTGAGGTCTGCACCTGTTCCAACTGCTGCAGCAGAGGGCCAACAGCCGAGCTGAGGACCCATCCTGCCCCACCTTCAGGACTGGATCCACCACAGGTCCAGACACTGGGCTCAAGGACAGCCTCCTTCCTGTGGGCCCCGCCTCTGCTCCCTAATGGTGTCATTCACAGGTAGTTCTCAGTGGAACAGATGAATAAACCAAAAGGAGACAGGGCACAGGGGCCCTGCTGTCCCAAGGGGTTACCAAATAGATGCATACAGAGGAAAGAAAACATTCATTTCAGCAGCTTTGATACTTTAGAAGTGTTTAATCCATGAACCAACTGAGAGAACAAGGAACAAATGCATCCTGAAACAAGAGAAACAACTCATTGTGTGTGCGTTCACTAAGAGGAGACACCGCCCTTGCGGTTCTTTGGAACAATGCACGCTGCCTTAGCTAGAGCAAAAGAGATCTCTGTGGTTAGCTGGGAATTTCCCCGGCCTAAGTTAAAATGTCAGGAAGTGCTGCTTTCTCAAAGAACAAAAAAAGTCTTCATTCAGAATAATCTGGAAGGGGATTTTTCTTCCGCCCTCTTCTGGCCTCTGCTGGCACTGCATCCATATGGTGGATGAGCATACATGCAGTCATCACACCTATACATGTGAAAAATAAATCTTAATTAAAAAACAAAACAAAACAGTGGACAGTCCCCATGGTTGTCTTCTGGTCTACACACAGATGTGCCCACACCTGCATGTGCACACACCCACACATAGACTGCCTTCTGGGTGGCTATCCGCGTGTGTATACTGAGGAAACTCACCTCTTTTTCCGACATAGCTTCACTTCTCATTCTCTGTGGTATCAACTTAGGGTCTCTGAAGGCAGTTTCCTGGAAATGTAGTTTTTAAAGAGTTTGCAAAAATGTCTTCCTCCCCAAATCCAGTCAACTTTGAAAAGTAAACAATTCCACTGCTTACCTTCTTTCTCCACCCGCCCCTCCCCCCTCCCCACCCACTCCCCTGTACCAGCTATGAACTGCAGCTGCATTGGCCTTGCCCTCCTGATTCAGCCCCGCCCTGCACTCCCAGCCACACAGAGAGGAAGTACTGGGGTCCTGGGCACAGAGCCAGCCTGGTGGGGCTGCGGCCTTATACTGCCTACGGGGTACAAGTGGTGGCCCACAATGAGGCGGGCAGCACGGCTTCCGGGTGGACCAGCTTCAGCACCGAGAAGGAAAGTGAGTATGTGGGTTACCCTGGCACCAGAGATGCTGTGTGACATGGATGTCCATGTTTAGCTGCATAGGCTACCACTGAGGCATCATATAAACAGTGACTAGGAGAAATTCCCATGGCATGTGAGAGTATATAATGGCCCAGGTGAGCCTGGAACTCACCATGTAGGCTGGGCTGGCTTCAGGCTTGCAGCAATTTTCCTGCCTCCATCTCCCAAGTGCTGAGATTACAGGCATGTGTCACCATGCCAGGCTAAGCCCACTTCTCAAAGATGCCTTGCTTTCCTTCTTCTGTCTATACACTCCCCCAAATCAGTGAGACACAGCATGTCGCCAAGGGCCAAGGAGAGCTTCAGTGCAGAAATGGACACATGTGAACTGTTAGCCAATTAATTGGTTTTTTTATTTAAAACTTCTGTGCCATATTGTTTTTTAAAAACTTAGGGTTGGGGAGATAGCTCAGTCAATGGAGCTCATCACAGAAAGCACGGGGATCTCAGACGGGTCCCCAGAACCAACATGGAAAAGGCCTGGACGCAGAGCCGCATGCTCTTATTCTGAGCACTGAGGAGGAGATGGGTGGTTTCCGAGGTTGACTGACACCTGCCAAGCCTGCTTGCTGAGTGCCAAGCCACTCAAGGTTTTTGTCTCACAAGAACAGGGAAACAGAATCTGAGAAAGACTACTAAAGTTGACCTCTGATGTCTCTACGTGATCGCTCGTGTGCGCGCACGCACACACACACACACACACACACACACAGTTCTTCACACATGCACACACAAATGAGAATTAGGAAAAATAGTAGGGATAAAATAGTTATCAGAAGCAGAAACAATCTGTGTTTCAGAGTAAGAAATGAAAATACAGAGGTTCCAATAAATCAAGAACACAGCGCCAAGATGGACGCAGAACTCCTGCGTGGGAGAGGTCTGTGTACCCGCATGGTCACATAAACAGGAATCTAGTCCTCTCTGTAATCCCAGCACTTAGAGAGATCAGCTGTCAATAGCTGATATGATAAACTCTGTTGCTTTCTTTTATGCAGTTTTTATTGTGAAATCAGAGTATAACTAAAACTTTTCATACTTTTTTTTTTGACATTATTTGATTTGTATTTCTGTGATCTAAACACTTTGTTACTTAAAAACCTTCAGCAATTTCAAGATCTGTGCTGTGGCAAAGGTCGCCTCCTACCCAAGCCATTCTTAAATCTTGTTCTTCTCTGACCTTCACCTTCTCAGCTCTCATCCTAGGCAAGATGCCTTAGGCTCCTCCAAAATATCATCTCTCATTTACTACAGACATTTGGGTTCCTGTTGCCCATGTATCAAAGCACGCTATAAAGACTCTCAATTCTCCTGTCTAATTTCCCTTTATGATACGCCCTTGACACAGCAATGCTGAGTATGCCTGTTCACTGTCAGTATTGACCAGAAAGCCAAGGAGCACCCAGATGAGGGCTGGGAATTACAATGTTTTTTAGTCCTGAAGCTCAGGTATTCACTCTTGTGCAAAGCAACGAAGTAAACAAAGGCCCCACCTTCCCCCACTGCACACTTTCCTTCCTGTCATTCTTTCACAATAACTAAATAGTAGTCCAACACGAAGGAGAAGGGCCTCTTCAAGTCAATCCTACATCCACTGATATGAAAACATACAGGAAACTGATCAAATGTGGGTCTCTCAGTACTCACTAAGTACACTGGAGCAAAGAGTGCAAACCAGGACATAATCTGAAGTAGAGTGGGTAGCTGTGTAGCCGTGTGAGCACCTTCATGCTCACCAAAGAGCTTGAGGGCAGACTCTGCCTCCTCTGCCTGGACTGCCCTTCAGAGGAATAGCAGAACAGTACAGATGGTCCGCAGCCAGTCCTGCCAAGAGATAAATGTGCTTGGCCACTCCCGCTGTGTCTGTGCCCCCACTACCACCTGAGGATGCCACGTGACACCACGGCAGCACTCAACACCCAATGAGAAGTGACGGGAGGAGCATGGTCACTATGTCACCTGTCATCCTACTACAGGATGGATAACAGTGAAGTGAAATAAGTAATAAGACGTGTAATTAACTTTATAGGGTTTAAGTCTAATAATGGCTAATTTGAATGACAAGCACAAAACTTTTGTTCTGTTTTGTTTTTCGAGACAGGGTTTCTCTGTGTAGCCTTGACTGTTCTAGACTCACTTTGCAGACCAGGCAGGGATCTGCCTGCCTCTGCCTCCCAGGGCCTGGGATTAAAGGCATGCGCCACCACAGCCCGGCCTAAGCACAAAACCCTTAACTGACAACCAGAATTAGCCAGTTTCATCAGACCACGAGGGAGCATCCTTAGTAATTTAGTAAAGGTATTCTGATTATAGAAGGCCGTGTGGGCTTCAGAGTGAAGTAGGTCTGGGTTCAGATCCTTATGGCTTCTTCTTCGTTTTCCTTAAGATTCATGTGTCTGTGTCTGTATTGGGGGTGGGGGGGTGGGGGGAAGGCGTGAATAGTGCAGTACCCATAGGGACCAGAAGAGGTCATCAGATCTCCTTGGAATCGGAGGTGCTGGGCCCTTAGCTCTAGTCCTCCACAAGAGCAGCCAGTGTTCTTAAATTGCTAAGCAATCTTTCCAGGCCCAGGGCCCAGTCTTTGCTGGCGTGTTTTGAGGGTTAAATAGATCAAATACGTCCAGGACCAAGGCACAGCAGCACTTCCTGTGTCCTTAGCGCAGTCACACAAACCTGAGTCTCCATTACTTTGATTTCTTGTTCTTTCTCTCAGCAAAGACCCCAAATCCTAAAACACATTTATTTCCTTAAAGGTTGTAAGTTCCATTTTTTTTTCCTGCTAGGATACAGGGTGATTTATTGACCAATATGGCAGAAGAGAGCCTCAGAAAAATAGAACTGTGTATCAGCCTGTGACACAAGGCAGGCAGGCCCTGGCTGGCAACACACAGGCATTGAGAGGGTTGGATGGCACTGGTCTTTGTGGCAAGTTGCTATTGGGGCTCTCTCTGAAAGTTTCCTACTGTGAAAGATAAGGTGCAGGTGTGTCTTCAGGGTCTAAACCAATCGCTACCTTGTTACAAAGTCTGACATGACTAGTGTGGCCAATGTATTCAGGGCCTTCTTTTCTTAAGAGCCAACTGGGAGTATACATGGATCTTGGCGCTTTGTAAATATCTTGGCCATCTTCCCCCCTGCAAGGTGATATGTTAATTACTCCACTTGATCCCTCAGCAGGACACTTACATGGGAGATGAGCAGCAGTCAAGGGTTCCTGTTTTGTTTTAGCAAGGAGCGGAAGAATGAGGAGAGGACACGCTTGTCAAACGCGCACCAGGTTGCTTCTAGAGCTGATATAGTACTTAGGAGAGCCAAGCCTGATTATGCACTAATGCACTGCACTATTGATGGATTGGTCCGGGCAGTGACTTATGATGCCTGGATTGCTGTTTGCGAGGCCTTTTAACTATCTTAGAAAACAAACTAACGGTTCAAGAAAAAGCTTTAAGAACAAATAGGTGCCAAAAGGACATAATTCACAATCTGAGCAGTTTGGTTTGGTGCAAAAGAAAAAAAAAATATTAACTTCATCTAGTCCTTGGGGCTCCATAGCAATAAATATTGATTTGATATGAAAAATAGCTATGTGCTGTAGTTAATAGTGTTAAGGACACTTTATCCGTTAGAAGGGGGAAAATGCAGCAAAATATGAGCCCCGGGTTATGTTGCTAAGCAAACCCATTGTGTGTTAATAGTTTTATTTATAAAACAGCACTCTCCATTGATTTTTGGCAGCAGCGCAGAGCTGCTGAAACCGCATTTCACACGTGTTCCCATTGGCTGTCTTCTTGCCTCTCACACCAGTTTGTTATTTTTAATGGGTTTCTCGCAACACCCAGGGTTGTTTCTTTTGCTTGGTTGGTTGGCTGATTTCATATACTACTGTTTACAGTCTCCTAAAAGCACCCTGTGCATCCATCCCGGAAGTTCCCATTTCTAGGAGCTGTGTTTTCCTCCCCACAGTGCCTCAGTACCTAGCCCTGTTTTCAGTGGACAGCAATGCATCCACAGTGTGTGTGAACTGGAGTGGCACTTTCCTCTTGAACGGCCAGCTAAAGGAGTATGTGGTCACCGATGGAGGACAGCAGGTGTACAGCGGCCTGGACACCACCCTCTACATACCAAGGACAGTGGACAAAAGTTAGTAACTGACCCCCTTCTTTGTATAGGGTGCTCTGGTCTGTTTTTTTTTTTTTTTTTTTTTTTTATAAAACTATATTTGTTCCTCAGTTTCTCTCTTAATCTGGCTATCACACAAATAACTGAGACACTTTTATATTTATTCAATAATAAGCTTCATGGCATAAGAACTGAGCAGTTATTAGTCTATTCTTTTAACCCCCTAAACTAATCTGGTTTCCTCCCCAGTGTATCCCAGAGATACTTGCACTTTGTAGCTTTCCTGCTCCAGCTCTTCTACTGATGTCTCCTGTGCATCAATCCCCTACTTCCTACTCTAACTCCTCCTTCCCTGTCTGGCAGGAAGTCCTGCCCTATTCTCCTCCCTGCTCAGTGATTGGCTGTAAGCTTCTTTACTCTCCTATTAGGGGGTAACTGGGGAGCAGTGTTTATACAACATTGACACAGGAGATTCTCAGAACAGGGATTGCAACCAAATATAGGAGGTACAGAAATCAGCATTTGAATTACACAATAACCTTATGCCTACACTGGTCCCCAGGTTTATGAAATGTTATACCAGAAAGGTGTCCTGAGGGGGCTTGTCATCAAAATTCCTTGGTTTATGTGGCCACTGTTTGTAGAAATCTAACAGCTCAGAATAAATATGAGGCCCCTTCCTTTGTTTCTGGATACATCCAGGAACAGTGCTGTCTCCAGGTGAGCTGAATGGCTACAAGAAGGAACAAGACCAGAGGACAGGTCCCGTTCACAGGACAAGCAGCATAGACTTAATTGGAGAGCACACTGAAAACTGCAGGGGTTTCCTCGCTGGATCCCTGCTTTCAAACAGCATTGTCAACAGTATGCTGGCTACCTTTCACTATCAACTTGGCACAAACTAGAGTCACCCGAGAAGAGGGAACCTCAATGCAAGAATTGCTCTCATCGGAGTGCCCTGTGAGGCATTTTCTTGGTTGCTTGATTGTCTCGGTGTAGGAGCAAGTGCCCTGTGGGTGCTGCCATCCCTAGGCATAGAGGCCTCGCCTATATCTGACAGCTTGCTCAGCAAGCCAGAGGGAACAAGCTGGAAAACAGTATTCTGCCACGGTTTCTAAGTCCTTCCCTCCCCCAAGTTACTTTTGGTCATGGTATTTATCAAAGTAACAGAAATGTTACCAGATAATCTGACAGCCATCTCCAGCCTGAACCCCCTGAGTGAGGAGCTCCCCAAACCTCACAGGGTTAAGTCCTACAAGGACCGCTCTTTTCTTCCAGGACTGTACCCCATCCTCCTCCCCAGTTGCATTTTCTATATCTTTGTCTTGATTTTCAATTGTACCAAGAAAGTTTCCACAGGCACCTTAGATTTTCAAGTAACCAGTATGGCTGCAGAGCCAGTGGCTACAGAATCTTTTGAAAAGTACATTGGATTTATGTACTAAGTCAACCCAGGAGTGTTTGGGTCCTTGAAAGGCCTGTTTATTTAGGCTGAAGGAAGACTCCCACATTGCATTTATAGAAACCAAGTTTCACCCTGAGTGAGCCACACACACTGTCATAGCTCCTGGTCACCCAGGCAACTCGCTATGGAGGGAAGATGGCCTGACAGTTGGCGGATCTGGGTTCTACCTGAGTGGGCCTCAGACCATCTGTGTGACCTTGTAAGAGGCACAGGGTCCTGGCAATTGAAACAGGAATTTGGATCATGTGATTCTCCAGTTCTGAGCTCTCCAGTCGAGGGAGGAACTCCTGAAGGTCTTAAAGGAAAAGGTGGAGAGAGATGCAGAGCAAGAGCCACTGGTGTGTGGTCCCTGACTCCTCTGACCATGCGGCTTGGCCGCTCCAGGTGGAAGGCCTGCCGCTTCTCCCCACCCTGTGGACATGCTGTCGTTACCCAGCAGCTCTCTTGCTGATTGGCTTTTTAATTAGAAGTGTGCATATTAGATGTCAGTCAGCTTTTCATTGCTATGACAAGTGCCTGAGACTGTCAGCCTTCTAAGGAGAAAAGATTTATTTGGCTCATAAATGCTTCTGTGAGCCTGCTGGCACAGCTTTGAGCCTGTGGTGTGGCAGTCCATGGCCAAGCCTCTTCCAGGTCCCCCTCCCCCCCCAGCAGCATTGCTCCAGGAAGCAATCACTGCTGAAGTGTAGTCTGCCTTTGCAGAACTGCTAGCATCTGAACTGTCCTCCTTTCACTTCTGTTGCTATGGTAAAACAAACAAACAAAACAAAAAGTACCCTGACAAGGGGAAAGAGATCCTGTTAGCTCAATTCCAGGTTTCACTCCATCGCTGAGGGGAAGTCAAGGCAGCAGAAACTTGAAAGAGATGGTCCCATTTCAGCCGCAGCCAAGAGCAGAGAGAACAAATGTATGCGTGGGTCCCAATCAGCAGCTTGCCCTACTCCCATAAGGTCCAGGAACACAAAACCAGGACATGGAAATGGCTGGGTCTTCTCACATCAGTCACCACAGTCATGACAACCCCTCACAGTTAGAACTGGCCACCAAGTGTGTAACGTTAACACTCAGCTCACTCTAGAGTGTTATTTTCATTGATCTTTCAAGATGAACCCCCCCCCCCCCCCCGCATTAGCTGGTGTTAAACAACTGAGACTTACCAGGTCTTTCTTTGGTCCAGCTTTCTTCTTCCAGGTCACCTGCACAACAGACATTGGAAGTGTTAAGACTCCATTGGTCCAGTATGATGTCACTACTGGATTTGGTAAATGTTTTTCTTGTTTTGTGTTTACTGTAGCAGCTACTTATTTTCATTATGGAAGAAACTGATATGTCAGGGAGGGAGGGAGGGAGAGAGGGAGGGAGGGAGGGAGGGGAGGGAGGGAATGAAGGAAGGTCCTTATGAAACTTATATTAAACAAGGAGTTAGGATTACTTTCAAAACCCAAGTCACTAAATTGTCAATATGGCAAACATCAGAGAGACCTGGTTAAACTTCTTTTCTGAACAAATACTTTATTTAAATAATTTTATGACTTCATATACAGAAAGGTAGCAGAGAGAAAATCCAGGAACCATGGAAAGATGGTAGACAGTAGGTGGCCAGTTTAATTCCTGATGGTACAAATGATGTACTGGGTCAGAGCATCAGATGGTGGTGTGGGGCCATTTCTGTCTGTATCCCTAAGATTGCATCGGCTTATGGGCTAGGGAGATGCTTGGTGAGTAAAGTATGCACCATGCATTCATGAGAACTTGGATCTCAATCCCCAGAACTCACTTAGGGGCAGGTATGGTAGGCACAGCCTCTAATTCCAGTGCTTGCAAGGTAAAATGAGAAGTGGGGACAGGAGAGCACACTGTGCATACACATGCATGCATGCACGCACACACACACACACACACACACACACACACACACTCCCCTCTCAAGTTTCAATTACCAGCTATTTCGTTTGTACATACTTGGGTAGACCATATATTTCAGACGTAACATGACCCTTCCCCTATAGCTAATGTCATTTTACTCAGAGCTGTGAGACAGAAAAGACTTCTTGGATAATCTTCCACAGTTCCCTTAGTGGATAGTGGAGGACACAGGGGTTTATCCAGGAAGGCTCCACAAACCTGTGTGGATGCTTGCTCACTTGTTCAGATGTTGTCTTCTGACCACCTCCTGGACCAGGACATGTCCTTCATGTGTCTCTCTGATTTGCACGTTGATAAGAATCAGCACTGTGAGTCTGTTAATTACACAGATCTTTGGGTCCCTGACACATACACAGGTGAGAGGGGACTGAGGACTGTGTCTTTTACATAAGTCCTGTCCCGTGATTCTGACACTGGCACCCAGCACCACATGCTCCATATCAGTCTGGAGTCCGACTCATTTGGCTCCAGTTCCAGCTGTAGGTTTTCTTTGTAGCTAGCTCCCAAATGCTGAACTTCACCCCCTGGCTGTGGCCCTGGCATTTAATGAACAAGGCAGGGCCCTTAAAGTAGAAGTGCAATCTGAAAGGAAAATGGAAGGCTAGACACAAGCGCGTTTTCAGCATCTACCTCAGGGCTGTAGCGTCCAGTCAGCTCTTGAGGAAATGGAGGTTCCCACTGTGGGAAAGCTGGGCTGGGGGGTGGTCCTTGTGTCTGGAGTCAGGCCCTTGGCAGAGCAGAGCAGAGGAGAGGAACTCTATGGACTGAGGGTGATGAGACGTTCTGCCCAGCTTGTACCTCTAGTCAGTTTTAATTTTTATGATATAATTTCTAAAGAGTCCCTGTCCTGTTGCCCGAAGGCAGCCTCCAAGCGGGAAAGGAGCAGAGACAGCATCTTCGACTGCTGAGCTTTCAGCTTTCGAGGCTCCCCCCAGGCACCCTGCCCTTCATTCCCTGTGTACTCCTGAGCAAAGAACACACTGAGCCGATGGGATGTCTCTGGGGCCCCAGCCTGTGTCACATACACAGGAACTTAACCCTTCTCCTGCACAGCCAGAGTTCAGTTTTCAAAACACCCCACACTGGCTCTCACTGTGAAGGGACTTCCAACCTGCTGAAGCTTTGTCTTTAGTTTGCTTCCAGAAGTGAGAAGGCCCAGAGCATTGGTGACTTCAAACCATGTAGGCTATCAGAGGAGGGGTTGGGTTCATAAAGGTGTACCCTTATCTTGGGGTTTAGACTAAACTGGACTTATCTTCTACCTCTCCCCTCCAGGCCTGTGCACATCAGCCCTGGCATGTCTTCCCTGTCCTCTGGTACTGATCTGCTGGAAACAGGGAGGTGCACAAAGAGCAGTTGGTTTCCAGTGCTATGAGCTTACCCTCTGTCCCCCCGACACACACACACACACAAACACGCACGCACGCGCGCTTTCAGTGGCAGGGGTATGCCTCTCAGCTTCAGGCCAGCCCAGGTGGCGGCTGCACCTAGTCGTGAGCCTCTAAGATATTCTCAGAGAAGGGATGCACAGCTGTTCAGTTATCCGACTCCTTTCCCTTGTGGCCCACTCCTGTCCTCCTTGAATATGGTATCTCCCCCCTTCCTTTCTAAGAAGCCTGAATGCTCATTGTGTTATTCAGTTTTCCTTCACCATAACAAAAGAGGATCTGGGAAGCCACTTAGAGGTTTGCTTAGGCTCACCATTTCAGAGACTTCAGTCCAAGTTCACTTGGCCCTATTGTCTCTGAGGCTGACGCTGAACACTGTAGTGGGAAGCATGTGACAGAGCTTAGATGCTTACCTCAACTCTCATAACAACCACAGAGCAGAAACAGATACATCTGGACCAAGTACATCATTTGAGTCATGCCCGCAGTGACCTACTTCCTCCAGCTAGGCCTCACCTCTCAGCAGCCCATTAAGGCACAAACTCATCAACAGACTAACCCACTGGTGAGGTGAGAGCCTTAATGATATAGTCACCTACCACTGACCCATCCCTGAACCCTAGGGACCAGGCATCCCACCCAGATCCAAACTGGAACACACACTAAGTGTGTACTTTGACTTCTCTGTGCCAAGAGGAAAATATCAACCTATTATTAGCACACAAATTCAGGAAAGTGTATAACCAATACTTACCTCTGTGGGAGGGAATATCCCAGTATATCTGAGATGATTGTTAGAGCTTTGGCTAACTAACAGAGGCCAAGCAACAAGCCACGGGAAAACTGTAAGAACAGGCCATTGACATTACAATCGAAAAGACCTGATGCAGAAAACCTCGGAGGAGTAGAGTCATTGTCTGAGCTGAGGGAGCCTTGTATACCCTTGGTGCATATGTCTTGGTGACTAGGGAAAGCCCACAACTCAGGACACCCAGCCAAGGATAGGGGCATCTCTTTCAAAAAATAATGTCTTCTGTCTACCAACCAGTCTTTCTAAGGTAAAGGTGATCGGCAGCACTGTGAAACGCCGGTGTATCCCTCAGCCCCTGAAACCAGCACTCCAGCTCATGTGTAGTTAGAAACAAGCATGCGCACACACCTCTGCTTCCTAACCAAGCAACAGCCCCCAAAGCCACAAGATTGCCTTCTGGAAGGATCATTATTCTTTCCATGGGTTTTTCAGGCCTGGTGCTGACAACTCCTGGAGAAAAGAAGGGAGCAGGGACCAAAAGCACGGAGTTCTACAGTGAGCTGTGGTTCATCGCAGTAATGGCAGTGCTGGGCCTGCTCCTGCTGGCCATTTTTCTGTCCTTGATTCTACAAAGAAAACTCCATAGGGAGCCATGTGTCAGAGAGAGACCTCCCTTGGTACCTCTTCAGAAACGAATGACCCCTCTGAGTGTCTTCCCACCGGGGGAAACCCATGTGGTATGTATGGAAAGAATGTCTTCTGATGGAACTTGATTTTCATTCTTATGAATTCACTTATCATCCTAATAGCTTCTTGCTAAGTATTTATGCATAAAGTCATACCCGCAAACATAGATAACTTTATCCTTTCCAGTTTGGATGTCCTTTAAACCTTTCATCTAATTGCTCTCACAAAGACTTCCTTTCAGTACTATGTTAACAGCAGGAAGATGGGCATCTTTAAAGAGAAATACCCCATTTCCTTTAGTTTTTATTGCAAATGTACTTTATTCTGTGGAGGTATGATTGTATGTGTTAATTACTCAGTAGTTTTACCATAAATTTTTTCAAATGCCTTTTCTGTAAAAAATGATGAACCCTAGGCTTCTATTCTTCCTTCTGTTGATACTGTGTATCACATTTCTTGACTTGTACATGTAGGAACCAATTCCATCAGATCATAATACACACACACATCAATATATCACCTACCATGTACATATGTGAGTGAAAAGAAAATGCTATTTCAGGAAGCAGTGTCTAAAGACATTGAAAACCAGTGGCTTGTGCGTGTTGGCATTTGCATATAGACTGGAATATTGGTACAGGTCTCACTGATATATAAACGTCAACTTGAACTTCCGTTACTAATATGTAGTAAGGATGTTTGCTCCTGTGTCCCTCAGGAATGAGTCTACAGATAGTTTTGTGTGTACTAGAACTGTATGCTGTAGTGTACTAGTTTCTTTGTCTGGTTTGGGAATAGGGTAATGTTAGTTTCAGAAAGAGTTTGGAACAGTTCTTGTGTTATTTTTGGATTTGCTTAAAAATTATAGAGATGGTTATCCTTTAAATGCTTTCAGTAAAGCCATCAGATCCTGGACATGTTTAGAGGATATATTTAATTTTATTTGTAATTACATGTTTATGTGTCTGTGTAAGTGTGTGCATGTGAATGAAGGTGCATGCAGAAACCGGAAGGCATCAGATTCCCCTGGAGTTGGAGTTACAGGCGCTTCTAAGATGTTGAGGTTTGAGTGCTGGGAACAAAACTTGGGTCCTCTTCAAGAGCCATGAATACTCTTAACAGGCGAGTCATCTTTTCACCCCTAAGATAAAAGAATTTTAATTAGTGTTTCAACATCATTTGCTGATTTTCTGTTCACTTTGTGTTGAATCACTTTGGGGCATATTGCATATACTTAAAAAAATCTACCTATTTCTCCTGGTTTTTCCAGTTTTTTATAATTTCTTAGTTTCATGACAATTTCTGTAAGATCATTCATTACCTCTTGGTCGTTAGGAGCACGTTATTCAATTTATATGAATTTTCTCACTTTCTATTCCCCTTGTTCTTAGATTGTAGTTCTAACCTGTCTTGGTCTGAGTAGAACTGTGGTGTGATTTCAGTTTTATTTCAATTGATTGAATCTTGCTTTGTGGCTTAATTGCTCAAACCTCAAGATCCCGATGAGGGGAATCTATGTGCTACTGCTGGATGAAATGTTAAGTAACTGTTCGGAATGCTTGCTGTGAAGTATGGTTCTATGCAGCTGTCCCTGTGATGGGTTTGTATTTGCAGCATGTGCCCAATAAGGGCATATGGGTGTTAGAATGCCCAGCTCCTGCTGAATTAGTCTGTCTTTCACTTTTGAGCTAACTTTGCTTTGTATTAGGAAGCGCTGGGTTGGGCACTGTCTTGAGTTACTTTTCTATTGCAGTGAAGAAACAGCATGACCAAGGTAGCTTATAAAAGAAAGGATCTATTGGCTACATCTGAACAATGGGTCTAGGTCCACTGCATGCATTGTCCTTGGTTTGTGCAGGGCCCCCTGGGCCCAAATCTGCTTGTGGGGCTCCTGAACTCTCTGGGTCTTTCCATCCCCCAATCTTCCATAACACTCTCACCTGGAGTCCAGCACAGAGTCCCAGCATTTGTCCTGATCCCCCACTGCCTCTGACATGAACTCTGGTGCCCCCCCTCCCCGCCATTTGATCACTTCCCCTTATTGAGGAGGCCCAGGGAGCACACAGGGGAAGAAGCCTATCTGGATGAAAGAGGTCCCCTTATGTCAGAGGTCTAGGGCAGGGAAATAGGAAGGAAGAGGGAGGGAGGGTCGGAATGGGAAGATACAAGCCAGGGGATATCAATCAGGATAGAATCTGAATAAATTATAATAAAATTTTAAAAATGAAAATTGGATCTAATTGGAGACAAGTTTAACAGTTTCAGAGGGTGAGTCCATGACCAGCATGGCAGAGAGCAAAAAGCAGCAGGCAGACAGGCAGGCATGGAGGAATAGAAGAGACATACCGAGAAAACCACCATGGTGGTGGAAGGAGTAAAACTGGAATGGCTTAACCTTTTGAAACCTCCAAATCCACCTGTAAGAGACATATTCCTTCAACAAGGTCAAATCTCCTAATCATTTCTAAACAGTTCCAGCATTTGAGGACCAAACTCTCAAACATATGAGCCTATGGGAATCATTCTCACCCAGGCTAGTACATTTACGTCATCTTGAGCAGGTGCTTTTGTCTCTAGAGTGTTTCCTTTTTAAGATTTTATCTAGTATCCATTTTACCTGAAATGAAGGTGGCTATTCCTGCTCTATCATTTTTTCTCATAGTAAAGACTGAACCATGCATATGCCAAAAAAACAAAAAAACCCAAAAAAACAAAAAACTCTTTGCCACTGAGCTACATTTACCCTCCCCCACCCCCTTTGGCTTTGTTCTGGGACATTCCTTAGTTGCTGAAGCTGCCTTTGAACTTATGATCCTCCTGCTTCGGCCTCCAAAATAGCAGGGATTACAGACCTGAACTATCAAGCTCAGGTCATTTTGAGTTCCCATTTTGTGATATATCTTTCCCCAGACTTTTATTTTTTAGTATACACGGTGTATCTTTATAGTGAAGCAATGTAGTTAGTTTCTTGTAGGCAGCATATAGTTGTGTCTTAGAATTTTTTGTTGTATGTTCTCTTGCTTTGTTTATATAGTCAGGGAGGCCAATATAGTTGGAACTCATAATCCTTCTGCCCCTGACTACCATCTACTTACATGACAAGTGCGCACTGTTATACCTAGATATCAACTAATTCTTAATTCTGCTAATCTATTATCTGTTGATTGATGAATTTAATCCATTTATAGGCAAAAATGTTAATGATAAACTAACTTCTTCCTGTCATTTTGATATGGTACTTTGCTTTCCTTGTATGTGTTTGATTGATTTGGCAGCATCTGGTTTTAAATATTACTCTTTAGGGTGCTATTCCAGTAAGTCTTATACATTTGTGTTTCCATGACAGCAGACAGCATCCCTTCATTTCTAGTTATAATGTCCCTGTGTTTCCTAGTGTTGGCAAAGATTTCCCTAAGTTCCTTCTTATGTAGGAAAGACTTTACTTAGTATTATTTTTAGCATATTTCCCCTTCTATATTTTAAATATACAATCCCATTCTCTTCTAGCTATAGGTTTTCTGTGAAAATTCTGCTGCAAATCTGAGGAGCCTGTTAATGTTGTGAGAATTCTTTGTCATATCTACTGAATATCTACTGAACTATACCATGGTTAAGGTCTATTCCTGATGAAGCTTGTTTGGGTTCTTTCAGCCATATCCACATCTCTTAATATTTGGGTTTTTTAAATGTATTATTGTGTTTATGTATTTATAAAATTATATTGATCATATCTCCATCCATCGTTTTCTCCCTCCAACTCCCCCCATCTTCTTCTATACTCTATGCTTTCCCTTTTGCTATTAATACCAATCGCCCAGTACCACTAATGCTGCCCATATGTGCACAGTTGTGCAGGGCCATCCACTAGGCATGAGCAACCTATCAGTGGCCACATGCCCAAGAAGAGTGTGTTTCTCTCTCTTAGCAACCATCAACTGCCAATAGCTCTCCTGATAGGAGTGACATCATGCTGGGATTTGCCTGGCTTAATCTTGTGCATATAACCAGAGCTACTGTGAGCCAATCTGACCAACAGCTGTGTCCTATCAGAAATCAGCATGCTGCAGCCCTCCTCCCCACCCCACCCCCAGTTCTGTCCTATCCAGAAGTCAGCATGCTACGGCTCTGGGGGAATTATCAGCCATTATTTTATGAGATAGTTTTTTTTCAGCACCCTTTCTTCATTTTCTATTATTCTCCAAATGTAAATATTAGGTCACTATAAGCCTTGGAAGTTTAACCATTATTGGTCCATTTTCCTCTTAATGTACTAGTGTCAGTAACCTGTCTTCAAGTTCTGCATACTTTCTTTAGTTTGTCCATAGGAAGTTTCCTTCATAATATTTCATGTCATTCATGGAAGACTCCTGATTGACTCTCTTAATGGTTTCTATCCTATCTCTTAATCCCCACTTACCTTCTACATTGTCCCATCATTCATTCCTTTATACTTTTCATCTGTACTCATCTCAGTTTCTTAGGATCATGTTTATTGTCTTTGGAATTTTGTAGATTTCCTTAAAATTTAAATGTATTCTTGGGTAATTCTTATTATGTCTACTGTAACATTTTTCTTCCATTTTTATAGTCATACTTTATAAGAAGGGCAGTTTTGTTGTCTATATGAGATGTTGGAATGACAATTTGAGACATTTGAGTATAAGGGAGCTTGAAAACATGGTTTCTTCATCTCTGGCTGATCCTGAGGTATGTCTGAAGCCTTTAGCAGTCTACACTGCAACAGTTCATGGTGGCACTGACTGGATTTGAGGCAGACACAGGCTTAGAAGGGTATACGTCTTTAGGCCCAACAAAGTCAGCTCCAGCAGCACTGTGGTAGCAAGCACCTACCAGTCTAGGTGGTATGGTTACTGGGAGAACCATATCCCTTAAGGCAAGCACAGGGGATGCCAAGGACTGTGGTGCAGCAGTGATAGTTCTTGGGGCCTTTTTCAGGTACCACAGATTCTCAAAGATGGTGTTAGCATCTACAGGCCAAGCAGCTGTAGATCTCCCCTAGGTCCTGTAGGCAGTGGCAATCCAGAAGACAGGGAAGCAGCAGGTGGGGCCCCAAGTCAATGGGCTGTGGTGTTCATTCCCTCAGTCATCTTTTCATTTAGGCTTGTGCTCTGCCATGCCCACACACGGAGAACTTAATTCGGTTTCACAAGCCAAGTACAGGTGGTTCTGAGGCTTATGGGTCTGGTCTCTCGTTGTCCCAGAGCTTCAGAGACTGCAAGGGGATGTCCCCACAAGGAAAGCTACTACGGGGACAACATTCCTGGTGTTGACAGTTACCGTTCTGGATTTCATGTTCACAGACTCCTTTCCTGATCCCTGGGACCAAGCCCGAGTGAGTCTTAAAGTTACCAGCTAGGAGGGAGAGCTTCTGTAGGCCCTTTTATACACTCAGGTGCTGACATGTTCCTGAAGCCATATGGCTTGGCTCCCTAAGCATAGGGGAACTGGCATGTTCCTGCAATGGCTGCAGTCCCAAACTTGCCTTATGGGAAAGGAGTCCCCTAGATCACATGCAGTGGGAGGCGGGTGTTGGTAGGGGCCTGGGCCTACATGATTTTTCTGTTACTCTTATCAGCTCCAGCTATATAGGCATGGGGGAGACCAGGGATGTTCAGCACCCTCTACAGTCCAACTGCTGTGTCAAAAGATCCTCCCTAATCCATGAGCTTGTGGCCACAGCACTGCTGGACCTTGAGTGCAGGATCCTGTAAAAGCTATACTCTGCCCGGGGAGCTGGAAGGATGTACTAGTCTCATTGGGCTTCTACCCCTCCCCCCATGCCAAGATGTCATCAAGAAGGGGCTGTTATGGCCTGGGGAGGTTCAGAGCAAGTGCTTTTTTAAATTTGTGCTGAGACTGAACCTAGGACCTCAAACATGCGTGGGAAGTGTCCTGTAAGTAGGCCACAGCCCTAGCTGGGAGTTGCTTTTACAACAGTCATCTCCCAAACTAGAGTTTTCTCTTAAAAGTACTGTGAGTGTCTCACTCAGGTTGCCTGTCTGATGCTATGGTCCACGTTACTGGCACTTTGCATATGTGAGGACAGCAGCATTTGGTCCTGGACAGGACGTCACCTACAATGCTGCACACCGCTTCTCTCTGTTCTCTGCTCATTGTCCTTGCTCTTTAGGGTTTCCGTCGCTTCTCTGCTCCCCTCAAAACGGTTTCCCATTAGTGGCTCAAACTCTTCTCTGCCATAGAGCTGTGTGGAAAAAGTCCTTCTCGCCATCTGGGCTCTGAACCCATTGAACAATGTTAAGCAAAGACTGATGCACCCATTTGTCTTTTCTCCACAGTTTGACTCTGTGGCTGATATAACTGATGTGTCCAGCAATGTCACCCTAAAAAGTTACACTATGCACTTTGAGGTACCTCTGTGTGTGCTGCATGGATGCCATCTGATGTTTTGCATGCAGTGTTGACTGTCTAGTAAGAAGCAAGAAGTATTTCAGTGAGGGGACCATTGCATCAGAAACTCTGGATGTTTAAGTCAGCTAGAATGCACATTTTAGATTATAATTTTTGAGAGATTTGCCTTGCTGGTGATAATTACAGGGCTGATGAGTTATGGACACTGGGTTCCTACAGGAAGGTAAGTAGAGGAGTAAGAGGGAGGGAAGGGTCACTTCCTACACAGATCCAGAACTCTGAAAGTGAAATTACATACTGCTTATAGTGGGCCACAGAAAATAAGGTTCACTTTTAATGAGGGGCAGGCTCCATGTCAATGTGCAGGTAGAGAGCACCTTAATCCAGACTCAACATCTGGCTCCACTGATTGGTAGGCCTGGTCCCATAGGAAGCAAAACCATCAAGGCTGGGTATAGTGCCCTAGGGATTGAGAGTGCGCGACTGACACCAGCATCAGCACACTGTCTCAGGGAAGCAAGGGCAAACACTCCAGGTGTTCACAGGTCAAGTTCTGCTGTAGGAGGCTCTAGAAAGTCATTCCTTTCTGCCCCGATGTGTGAATTCCAGTTCCCAACCACATGCCATTACCTGCCCATCTCCAACAGCATCTTCCTTTCCAGGGAATAGCCGATACCAGAATCCCTCGGTCTGGGACGCCTCTGAGTATCCGGAGCAGCCAAAGTGTGTCTGTACTGCGGATCCCGAGTCAAAGCCAAGTCAGCCAAAGCTACTCCCAGGGCTCTCTCCACCGCAGTGTCAGCCAGCTCATGGACATCGCAGACAAGAAGGTTGTGACAGATGATTCACTGTGGGAAACTATTATGGGCCACAGCAACGGACTGGTGAGTTGACTGCTTCATGTATAGACATGGCTGCTCTTGAGCAAGCACTGTAAATGTACCCAGTCATGTTGTAAACAAGTGCCTTGACAGTATTGCTGTCTGGTTAGCAGGGTAGGAACGGCCTATCGAGCTGCTGTACAGTAAGACACTCAGCAAACACCTGTGAAGATAGGAAGTGGCCTAAATAAGGCATAAAACACAACACTTGGTTTACTTTAACCCCCCAGAAAACCATGATAAATACAGTTCTGTTCTTCATTCATCCATTGAGACAGGTTGCAAGTCTTAATGACAAGTTTCTCCTGCCTCAACCTCCTAAATGCTAGAATTACAGGCATGTGTTGCCATGTCCCCACTTTAAAAAGACAGACTTAAAACTGCAGCCCTGGGGATGAGCACAGGCTCTGTGTATGCTAAGCATGCATCCTATCAGCTGGGATGTATCACCAGCCCTCTGGCACACTTACGAGCCCTATCTTTCATACGCTCAGTGCAATGGTTCCAAGTGTTGGCCTTGAGGGATCACCTTGTCATCTCACATCAGCCTCAAGCTCCCTAGGGGCTGAAAGGAGGAACATGGCAGGATTTTTACCAACTGTGCTTCTTTGTCATCCTAGACATCTGCTGGTAAGAAAAGAAACTGAGGGCGGACATGTTAGCACTCCAATGGCCGGCGTGTGTGTGTGCACTCTAACCCAACCTTCACTGCAAAGTTAGGGACTTCCGTGATTTCCTTTTTGACTAATGGCAAATGGTGAACGTAAAGGGATTTGTTACTTGGCTCCAGATCCCCTTCTTCTGCCAACACCTAAGTCTTTTGTGCTTGTCCTGAAGACTAAGTGCAAAATGAAGTTAAACACTGTCTTCTGGGGGCTGGGGTTGTGGCTGAGTTGGTGGAGAGCTCACCCAGCATGCAGGAAGCCCTGTCCAATCCCTACATCCACATTCAAGTGGAACACAGTAGTGCACGCCTACAGTTCCAGCACCAGGAGGGAGAGGCAGACGTACCAGAAGTTCAATGTCATCCTCAAGTACATGGCACGTTCGCAGTCACTTGGGATACATGAGACCTTACCTCACAAACAACAAAAAACCTTTCTGAAAATCCTGCCGAAGATCAAGTTAAGAACTGATCTTGTTACAACTATTCAGTTACATAATTCCATTCCAGATCTAGCTAAAAACAAACAATTGCTAAATGAATTATTTGATCCATGCAAAACAGAAGTTTATTTGCTGTAACACAGGAAGACTTAGATGAAACATTTCCCATAATTTGTCACGCAGTCTAGGAAAGGACTGTTACTATCATTACAGAAGAGCAGAGGGCCCGGGGCACTTGGAACCTACCCGAGAACACATTGCTCATCTTTCTGTAGGATTGCAGTCTTTGGCTTTACCTGTAACCACTATGGATAATGAACATGTGTATTTGCTTGGTGTTCAGTTCTGGAGAAGGGCAGTGCACAGAGTCAATGGAATCCCATGAAGGTACCAACACATGGCAAGTTACTGCTTTATAATGAAATCTTGAACTTAACCCTGTTGACACAGTACAGGGTAGGGAGCAAGAGGACATTAACAGGTTGTACTTTGCCTTTTACTCTTTTTTTAATGAAACATTTTAAATTAAAAAGTACAAGTACGTATACAGCCAGGCAAGGTGGTACATGCCTGTAATCTCAGCACTTAGGAGGCAGGCAGATTGCTGTGAGTTCTAGGCCAGTCTGGTCTACAAAGTGAGTCCAGCCTGGTCTACAAAGTGAGTCCAGCACAGCCAAGTCTACACAGAGAAACCCTGTCTTGGAAAAACCAAAGAAAGAAAAAGAAAAAAATACGTAGATTCAATTTTTCCCTACTCTACAGACAAACTCAGGCTCACAGCGACTAAGATACTGTACACTGTAATACACTCTAGCTGTGAGCTGAACCAGTGGACTGCTCATGTGATCCCTTCAATGAAGGGAATTTAAAGGAAGGTCTGTCTTAAACTACATTCTAGTATTGACATAGGCAGCTTTAACTCACTGAACACGTTTTATAGTAAAATGATAGACTATGAATGAGGAGCAAATACTAATAATAGTTAAGTGTTTTAACCAGTGATTGGCTTGCTTTTCAGTATATGGATGAAGAGGAACTAATGAATGCCATCAAGGGCTTCAGCTCAGTGACCAAGGAACACACCACCTTCACCGACACCCACCTATAAAGAATGGACATTAGAACACAGAACCTGGGTGCATGTTCCGTGCCCTGCTCTTTCCGGTTATCACCACGTGTGATAAAAGCTGAAAAACACTTAAAGAAACAATTTTTTAAATTCTTCCTAATAGAGACCTAAAAAAGGTTATTTCTCTGGTTGTCTCAAATAAGGAACTGTATCCACACCTGAATGCTTTGCTGGGCTCTACCCATGACACTGCTGGTTAAAGGCACATTCCAGCCCATTTCAAGATGATGCGCACTTGTTACCTGCTGAGAGGCTCTTCTTCCCCTTCGAGACCTCCTATTTCCATCACGGAGGATGAAATCGTCTAAGCAAGAGCTTCACTAGCAACCTGACTCCGCACTGAGGTGGAGAACCAGCTCTGCACGCACACACTCGGATAAGGTTCTAGAGCTGTGGCTTCCCTGGCAGGGCAGGCAAGGTGCACTGCTCTCCCAGCTGTTTCCAAGGACTAAGCCATTCACTGACGTTGGCTTGTTACACCTGGAAAACCTTCACTTCAACTGAGGTCCTATTTCAAAACTAAACCTTGTGAAATCGTCAAGCAGTACTTTTCACAAAATATGAATCTGCTGTTCCCAGAAAACAACTTAAGAAAATCTCCTTCCCTTCAATCATAATAAAGCTTCTAGCCAATTATTCCAGTCTATTCCTGGTGCCTATGCCAAGAGGCAGGAGGCAAACACTATAAAGGGGACTCACTTATTTGCTGGGAAGCTAACAGTCTAAGGCTGGACTTCAGGGGTGGACTGTCACAAATCTGTGACAGAGCAGCTCCTAGATACTTGCCAGTTAAGCGTCAAAGCACAGACCCGGATTAAACACTTCTGTCACTTGTCACAACTGCTGCAAAGACATCTAAAGTAGTGGGGCATCCACAGTGTCTGTACAGATCATAATATGCATTTTCTTGCCTTGCCAAAAGATGTATGCCTTTAGAATTGAAAACAGAACTGGCCAGTCTACTAGGTTTTTTTTTTTTTTTTTCTCACATAATTTTTAGGTTACAGCCACAGTGGGCCTGCCTCTCATGGCTACAGCACTAAATTAAGCCAAGACCATGAGGCCCTACATCTAAGCAGCGTTTTCCTGATCAGGAACAAATTCACGAGTGAGAACTAGTTGTCTCCACAGCATCTCTGAAGGACTTACGCCTAATGTCTAGGGAGTGTGAAGAAAATGCACTGTCATTTTTACTCCTTGCTGACACCTTCCTGCTGTGTTTAGAACCATGCAGGTGAGCAAGAATCATCACTTTAACTGTCAAGGCCAGGCAAGGATCTGGTCCTCAGGTGTCACTAGACTGGACAGCAACCAGCAACTAGACTGGCACAACCAGTAGTGCCATCTAAGTGAGGCTAAGACAAAGCCCTGGCTTTACCATGGCTTCACTTGGAAGTGTGAGGGAATTGCCCTCTTTTGGCACTCCTCTTTGTAGACTCACCACCCATTAGAGATGACTGGATAGCTTCCCTGAACAAGAGAAGATTCTTAGGACCCAGTCAACCTTGAAGGGAAAAGGGGAAATATTTTTCCTTTTAATCCCCCTGATCACATATGTCTCCTGGGTATGGTTCCTGAACACTTAGAAGGCCAGGCACATTAGCCTGGCCTTCTAACTACTGAAAAACTTTTAGTTAAAGCTTGGGGCGGGAGGAGGAGGGCAGGGAGTGATGAACACTTAAACTTTGTTTAGATATACATGTTTGTTCTTTAGTAGAATTGGATAACAATGCATTGAACTTTGACATTATACAACCTGCCAGATCCCTATAACTTATGCGACTTTATAATGCTAACAAACTGACAGTCTGAATAAACCTACTCGTGATGATCTCTGCAAGTCTGCTTGGCTGATGTCATGGCCGATGGCTGGCTTCCAAGGTAGTGTTGCGGCATAGAACCTAATAAAAAGAAGAGGAATCCAGATACATTCATAGTAACTTCACGCCACCCGTGCACACACTGTTGCACCATGGGCTTGGTGAGTTCCCGCGCCAGTGTTACAAGGACGCAAGGCCGTCTTCATGCAGCACACCGAGGTCAACCGCAACAGTGCTCTGGGCTGGGGGTTTGAGTAACACATAAAGGAAAGTGCGGTGCTGGAATTACTACTTAGAGATTTTTTTTTTTTTTTTTTCATAAGCTGCCTTATTTTCCTCATGAGATAAATAAGTTTCCATGCCTTTACTCTTTGGTTCTACGGCAGGGAGAAACAGCCAGAGGGCTAGCCTAACTCAGAAAAGGGGGCTTTGGCGGACATGCTGAGACAGACATGCTTGTGCCTGACATCTCAAGATCCGGCGTCTCAGGGAACTCAAACAGCACAGGACAATTTGATGCACACAGGGCTTTTGCTTGTTCGTCTATAAGGCTGATAACAGCGGTTTACAATAAGCAGACTTCCTGTTGAGTCCATTGACAATGAGCTGTACCCAAAACACCTGTCCTTATAACCAGAAAAGGCTGGTCCTGACAAGTCTCATCACCTACTGGGTCATGCAGTGGGGACAGGGATGGGCAGACACAGAAAACAGTTCTCCTTTTCAGTCTTTAAATTTTATAAAACCCCAGAGAAGTGCGGAAGTATCTGCCTTTCCCAGTGGTCTACCTGTGGCTCTTCTGGGTAGGACTTGTGGGGTCAACTGCTCGGAAGCCTGTACCCACAATCAGTTCTGAGTATTTGCAAGTGGAGGCAGACAAATTAAAAACTCAGTACCCTGTTTTTCTTTTGGTTCTTCTAATGAGTAGGCTCTGTGAACAAAGGTGGGTGTGAATTCTCCCACCATCTCATGCAAGGGAACACCCAGTGTAAACTGAGGTTATGCCTAGCAAAAGCAAGCCAGGGGGTTTTGAGTGCCAGAGTCTAGTGTTACCCAGTGTTAAGGAGAGCGGCTGAGTGTTGACACTGAGAGCTTGGAACCCATTCGTCCCATCTGTTCTGAGACAGAGGAGGAAAGACTGAGGCATCTTAGGCCAGGGTCGCCCTTTTCTCTGTTCACATCTCCCAGTCTGCAGTATGGGTGTCTCCTGGACAGAGGCTGGACTAAGGGTGGGATCCCAACACCTACCTGTGGCTCAGGCGTCTGCAGCTCCCACTTCCTCCTCTAGTTCTTCTCAGGGCCACCTTGTCCTCTTGTCTGTCCCTGTAGACTTGGGTCTAGGTACTCACAGTTCCATTTGCTTCCAAACTGTCTAATGCCCAATGCCACGATCCCTCAGAACACTTGGCTGGCCCTAAGAGCCATTTTGCATGTACAGTAAGGACAGGAGGGAGCCTGCTCTGGAAACCGTGTGTGCGTGTGCACATAGGGAGCATTTGTAAGCTCAGACCTGTCATCAGACAGATGGGGCAGCTATGGAGACCCTGTTTCTGCCGTTCCAGCCCTGTCCCAGCGTATACAGCTAAAGCGCTCCAAGGAGGAGCAAGGACAAGCTTGCAGTAAGAAGCCACAGTGTTCTAGACAAACAACTAAAGCCCGTCTGGGGTGCCAGCTTATAATGAAACCTTCTTGCAGACAGGACAGCACCCCAAACTCAATGCAAGCCTGGCACCATTTTCTCTGTTCTGTCAGAAAATTCAAGACTACAGGCTACAGTGGCTCAAGAAACAGGAAGTTGAACAAGTTTCTCCTAGCCCAGGCAGCCCACACCCAGATGCTGCTGTCAGCTGACAATCTGAGGATGGCCCCAGAGTGACCTCCTCCATGCACAGCCAATGAGGAATCAGCCTTCTCCCATCCTTCTGCATCAGGAACGTGGTCAGTGATCGTGTCCTTGGGGCCCAGCACGCTGTGCTTCTTGGCTAAGCAGCGGCCACAGAGCTCCCATCCAGTCCCAGGATAAAAGTGCAAGTATGTGGGGAGGGGCGTTTGTAAGCAGAGGTGAGGAGCAATGGGGCTTCTGACCTTGCTAGTGGGTGTGGAGAGCTCCACTGCAGCAAGGGAACCTTCTGAGTCCTCCTGACTTTCCATCAGCTGTGCATGCAGAGGTCACTGAAATCCTGGATGAGCTCCCAGGAAATTTAACGGGGTGCTGGTTCTTGTCTAAGGGATCGCTGAGCTCTTTCCCAGGGCTGAGCAAAAAAATTCAACATCTGGGAATGACAGAAGAGGCAGCTGCCAAGAAAGCAGAAGAACAGCTTTATCCCTTCAGGCTGAGAGGGGCCCTAAGTCTGGGGAGCCTGCCAATAGGACTGTAGGTTGAATGTTCCAGGCCTTCCTCGGTCCTCCCCGTTCCCTGCGCCTTCCTGTCTACTACATTTCCCCAACTCTTCCTCAGCGTGAACTACACATGAACGTAGGTGTTTACACGCCCCACAGAAAGACCATGCTGCTCTAATGCTCCTGCAGCATCCGCAACAAACCGTGCAACTGAAGGGAAAAGCACAGGGCAGCTAACATAGCAGTCATAATGCATGGAGAGATGGTGTGAACAGATATTTAAATGCCAACTAGGTTTAATATATTTATGAAAGATTACCCTCACAATCCTGAGTTGCACATACACACCCACCACATAGACAGCGGCATACCTATTTAAGAAACCGGAATGTGATGATTATGGATGGTCTGGTCCAAGGTATGCGAAAATCAACTGTGATACCCTTTCCAAAATGAGTCCACTAGCGGATGCTCCAATTCAGCAAGGTTGAAATGGGGCTAGGACAACCAGGTTTAATGCCCTGGGCAATCCTGATGAGAAAGCCGAGAAGCAAATTATAGGTTTTCCAAACAGAAGACGTCAGTCCCAAAGCTGGCTTAGCCATGGCACTGGCTACGTTTTAGCCTCTGTGGTCTGTGACTTGTGAGATAAGGACAATACGGATGCCATTCAGCATAAAAAAACACGAACAGCAAACTGGCTTAAACTATTTTCACCATGAAATTATACTTTCCCCCTTTTTTGCAACAGTCACAGAATATACAGATGCTTTGTTATTGTATTTTGAGTCACAATCTTGACAGTATAGGCACAATGAAAAAAGATAGACAAGTGGAATCCAGCTTTCCCGTAGATGGAAGACACCTGGCTAGACCTGCAGGATGCCACAGTCTGCGCTTTAATTAAGTTATTCTTCCATTGGTTTTTGAGACAGAGGCTCATGATATAGCCTGGGCTGAACTCCAACTGCCAGGTTAGGATTAACGTTCACACCATAAAATTTTAGCCCCAACTTTTCCTCTCTTCTTCAGTGGTCTTCTTATATGGTGAATATGATGTTTCTTTCTTTCTTTCTTTTTTTTTTTTTTTTTTAACCAACACATGGATATAGCTTACAGGATAATGCTCCTTAAATAACTGAAGACACGCTGTCTTAACCTTTCTCATTTAATCGACAAATAAATACAAGGACATTTTGTGCAAAACCACTGACAACATAGTAAACTTTAAGGAATTTATTCCAACTTCATTATACTTCTGGGAATGGGAAATATACATCATCCACTAGGAAAAGCTCATGGGTTTAAACTTAAATTTTCTCCATTTGCAGAAATATGTAAACCATTCCAATTGAATGAAGAAAATGTACAAAAATGTTCCTTTTGCTCCCAGAGTCCAAAATAAAGCCAAACGTTTCTATACGCTGAAGCATTTAACTCTAAATTCAGACCTCCAATCCTGTGAGACACTGCAGGCTGGTTAACATAGGGTGCCCATCTGGACACCCAGTCTGCCTGTCACTATTTTACCTATGCAAACACAGACATACTCGTTCCCACTGGAAGGACTTCAGGTAGCAAACACTGGTGACACATGCTGTATTAACTCCCAACGAGAATCAGAAAATGACCCACAATGAAAAACATGACTCTGAAGACGTCGTGCACAGTGGAGCTGGGGTCCAATAGTAGTGTTTTGAGTTACATGAGGCTTTTTCACAACATAGCACCTCTTTAAATGTCTAGTAAACACTTGGCAGTCACAGGGGTGGGAGCCCATGTCCCAGGGTTATGAGATTAACTGCAAGGTACCACTGCAAGACAAGCCCTGGGCCCCTGCACCAGGAACACGGCCGCTGCTGCACGTGCTCTAAGGACACTAGCGTGGTGCTGGGGCACAAGCCAGCAGGAAGGGCAGCATGGAGGACCCCTGCTTACAGCCTGCTGTTCCCTGCGCCTGCAGGACCAGAGCTACTCCTGAGCTGTGGAGAAGCGCTCACCGCGCCCCCTTAGGAGAGCCTGCTCTGCTCCTGCTCCAGGACAGTCGGCCCAGAAAACACTAGCCAGGCCAAACCATCTTGTAGAGTTTTGATGTAAAAGCCAATGTACTGAAACCCAGGAAATTGTGTTTTTCATGTAAATTTAGCAAAACTGTCATGCACTTTGGTGAGTTCACAAGCTGTACTCTTGGCCTGAGGAATCACTCTTTTTGTGCCGAGGTGAAGGAGTGGTCTTTGTTGGAGACGGGGAAGCGGTACCAGGAGAGTCAGTCCCTCCATCAGAGGTACTCGGTGAAGATGCCAGATAGGGAACCTTCTTTCTTCCAAGGAATCCTCCTGCCTCAAACCCCTTCTTCCGTAACTCCACTTTAGGTTCATTTTCATCCTCTGATGGCCGTTTCTTGGTCTCTGACAAACTTTCCATTGCTTTATGCACTTCCAACCCACCGTCTGACTCTTTCACACATCTTATTTCTGTGCCTGGGGACTTTCTCTCAGATATAGTGCATTCTCCTGCGGCCCCTTTCGCTTCAGCCTGGGGTGGACCTGGATGGCCATTTTCAGGGACAGCTCTCTCTGCGTTTCTGTTGAGATGCAGGGTCTGGAAGTCCCGGTAGCTGTGGAAACTCTCAGTCCTCCTCGCTCTGGCTAACAGAGGGCTCTCTCGGTAAGGCCGTGTGGCGCCGTAAGTGGCTGCTTCGTGGATGGTTTCGTGGTGTTGCAGCTGAAGGCTGAAAGACAGAGGTTAAAATGGCAGTTACGCTTTCACTTCAAGGTCTCAGGAGGGTATCTCGGCGTTACACCGCCAACTGAACCATCATTAAACCATGTAATGCACAACACTGTCCACACCGCTCTGTAAGAATACACTTGTCCAGCAGGCCACGTACATACAATTACCAACTTAGGTAATACCATGCGTACATTCACAATCAAGCAAAAAATAGGAATAGCAGGGAAAAAAGAAAGTAGTCTTTAAAGCCAATAAGGAATCAATATAATTCAATATTTAGTCCTTGGATTCTCAGAATTTGAATTTTTTTGTCTACATGATTGGAAAAGGCAGAGTATTGCATTGTACTAAGTATGCAATGCCTTGATATGAAATTGGACAAAATAATCTAACCACTTGTGATTAGCTCTAACCACAAGCAATAAGAACAAAAACTCCACAAGGCACCCAATTGGCATGTCATCTTCCTAATGCAAGGTGAGTACTGGTCACATGGCACTTCAGCTGCCAGCCATTTCCTGTAGTGGCTGGAATGATAGCTGAGTCCCCATAGTCTCAGGCATTTGAACACTTGGTCCCCAGTTGGTGATGCTGTTTGTGGAGGTTTAGGAGGCGTGGTTTGCTGGGGGAGGTGTGCCACTGGGGTAGGCCTTGGGAAGTTAAGGCCTTGCACCATTCCTGGTTCATTCTCTCTGCTCTAGGCTTGTAGTTCAGGACGCGAGTGGCCAGCTTCCTGTTCTAGCTGCCACGCCTCCCCACCATGATGGACTCTACGAGCTCTAGAATCTTAAGCTCAAATAAACTTCTTGCTTAAGTTATCATGGTTATAGTGTTTATCACAATAGAAACTAACTAATAATTTCCAAAGTCAGTTAAAAGGCAAAGGGGGAAAGGGTCAGGCCCAGTGGCAACAAGCAGGAAGGCTGGCTCTGCGCTATCCGCTCCCTGACCCACCTGGAGTTGGATTCTCGAAGGCGGCTATGCTGAAGCACAGAAGTGGCGGGACTGATGTTGGGGGTAGCACAGCGGGACGTGCTCAGATCACACTGGTCTAACAGCTTGAGTAGCTCTTCCTCAGTGGGGCCACCTGCATCTTAAGAGAGAAACACCCATTAAAATCCCAGCTTAGCCAGGCGCTATGGCGCATGCCTGGAATCCCAACACTTAGGAAAACAGAGGCAGGTGGATCTCTGTGAGTTCAAGGCCAGCCTGGTCTACAGAGTGAGTAGAAACAGCCAAGGCTAGACAGGTCAAAGGTCAGCTGGGACAAACATCCTACTATGTCCTCCCTACCCTTGTCCTCGCTCTTGTTGACCATATCCATAGCTGTGGTCAGGTCCCACATCTGGATGCTGCCGTTCGTGTGGCCGGTGAACAGGTAGCGCCGTGGCCGCGAGCCCATCCTGCTGGAGCCCTCACACTCTCTCACAGTGAATGAAGATATTGTGGTGCAGTCAACAGCCTGGATCTCACATATTCTGCAAGGACAAAGGGGTTGTAGATGAAAGGAAGCAATTACATACATTGTACAATTGAAACATCTCATTAATTTCTTATTTTCAAAGTTATACAAATGAATATGTATCTAAAATAGTTTTAAAATGGTCAAAGAAAGTTGACAGAAAGGTCAAGTCTTGTTTCTCCAAATGAGAGAAGCTTCTCATACATTAGTGTGTTCTCAGCTGAAACACAGAGATAGGATTTAGTCACAAGGAATGAACAAATCTTCAGAAAGAAGACAGAAAACAGAAAAGGAGAAAGAGGGAGGGAGGGTAAGACTGGGGGAGGGGGAGTAAAAATAAATAAAATAGGCTGAAATTGAAAAAATATCCCTATAATTTATGGACAACATTTTACAACATAAACTCACAAATTACAGGACTCGAGTGGGAAGTGAAGCAGCCCATCAGGACAAAAGGCCCAGGCAGCATGGGTGAGTGAGAGGGAGAAAGACAAGCCCAGTGGACAAGGCCAACAGTATAGTCAGTCCTGTTGGCACACACACTGGAGTCATCCTATCTGGAGTAAACTTACTACCTCACCGCGTATAAGGTCTGCCATGATCTCTTCTAAAGACATTAGCAGAATAAATCATGTCTCCTTTATTTCAGTTGGCAGAACTTTAAAGAAGGATTTATGTTATAAATATGTGTGAATCCCTGTTTGTATGCCTGGTGCCCCAGGAAGCCAGAAAAGAGCACTGGGTTCCCTGCAACCAGACTTATAGGTAGTTGTGAACTGCTTGCTATGGATGCTGGAAACTGAACCCCAGTTCTCTGCAAAAGCAGCAACCATCTCTCCAGTACCCAGTCACTAGTATCTTAAAAACTCAAATCAATCAACAAGATATTTTTGTTTGTTTGACAGAACAATCTTTTTTTTTCTTTTTCATTATTATTCATATAAGAATTAACATTTATTTCTATTTGTAAAGTGACTTTTTTTTTCAATCTGTATTTTTGGTATATTTCAAACATAAAATAAAACAATGTCACCATACGATTTGGCTGTGGTCTCCTGGCATGGGATAGAATCTTTATCTCTACAGGACTGCATTCTGACCTATTCACAGTCAACCCCTTACAGTCCGTCTCCCATGACCTTTTGGATGACAAAAGGATAAATTCTGCTGAGCAATGTATGCTTACTCTTTTTGTTACCACAGTTTCCCTCTAGATCCTAAATCCATCTTAGGCAGAAAACATTCTGAAAAACCACAGAAGAGGCTATTAAAATGGACAGTTATGAGACAGGACGTGTTAGTGCTAGAGTCAAGCATAATAAAACTATGGCAGCTTCTGCACTGAGCACATACAAACCACAATCCAAACTCTCAATTCATCTCGTAAAAAAAAAAAAAAAAAAAAAAAAAAAAGAAAAAAAACAAAACAAAATAAAATCTGTGGGCACATTAGTCAATTTCTAGAATTCAGTCATTAATTACTAATGACTATATGCAATCTCTGATAGAAATAAACCTATTGTCTCTCAGTTTATTCATTAAAATACTGTGTAACCAGAAACATGACAAAGAAAGATAAACAGGGAACTTTAAACACAACAACAACACCAACAAAGTTTAAAAGAAAAACCTGTCTGTTCAGTGACGACTACTAGGAAGTTTACTTGCTCATGCAGAAAAAGAAACAGCAAAACTAGGGACAATCATTTTCAATGTAAAACAAAATGACAGAGAAACTCATTTCCACAAGTGTCCAATGCAGTCAGGGGCTATGAGGACTTCTATTTTTTGTCACTTTACTATACAGCGTTCTCTCCAGACAATGGAACCATATTTTGTCAGGTACTAATGAGGTCACGTACATTGAATTTATATACCCAATAAAAGGCAGTATTCAAATCAGAATTTAGTGCATCTGTCTGCCATGAAATCCACTGTGGTCACCATTAAAGTTCGACACAAAGCATTGTCTCTGAAGACAGAAGCAGAAGAGTCCCAACAGTGCTCAGGGCCAGAGTTGAGCCCTGCCACGCAAGTGCAGAGCACAGTGGGACAGGACCTTCCTTGGGAGAAGGAGCACAAATGCAAAGTGAGCCACAGCTGTTACTCAGGACCTGCGGCAGGCAGAGTGACACAGGTCACATTGTCATCAGCCAAGGATAACGGCTTCCTTACTTTCCTTCTACATAGAGATGCTCAGGAGATACATAGAGGGCACTGTAACATCCCATCTTAGAGCTACAGGTAAGGTCCATAGTTCACACATGATGGGAAATGCTCTTTGCGTTTTCCTATGGTCCAGAGCCAGACGGTTCTCAGCGGCAGCTCACTGCTGAGCTTGACCTGGTGTCTAGTGTTAGCTAGCGCAGGGCTTGTGTCCAGTGAGCTCCTGCACTCTAACGAAGTGCACCTGTGGTCCTTCTGTGACGCGTTACCTTTTTCCAGTTGACGACAGCCTGACAAACAGCTTGTTGGTGATGGGCACAACTTTCTGGATAAACACTTGTTGATCGTCTCTTTCTCCAAAAGGCCCTGTGTCAGGGAAAAGGAATGGTTTCATTTTACAAAAGCACATTAATACTGATACTCCTCTTTCCAACACCTGTCAAGCCTGCTGCATGGCACAAGCCCTAAATCAATGCCATGCACAAGCATGCTGGCAAAAGTATGCCAGGCTGCATCAAGTTTTACAATAGAAATACATATTTCTTTTAAAAATATTCCTCTGTGTGTGTGTGTGTGTTTGTGTGTACATATGTTTATGTGTGTGTGTGTGTGTCTGTGCATCACTGTGCCACATGTGTGTACATACCCACAGGCCAGTAGAGGGCACTGGATCCCAAAGAGCTGCCCTGTGTGCATGCTGGGATCTGGGCTCGTGTCTTCCATCTCTTTAGTCCCACAATGCTTCCATATTGTATTTTGTGCACTAAAGACTATCACCTGAGGGTAACAGCTCCTTATGGATCCACAATACTGGTAACCAGAAGGACCCTTGGAGGATGTGCTTAGATTCTGATGGCTTAGAAAGGCTTGGTAGCATGTCCGATCCCTAGCCCCCAAAGGGGCACACAGCAAAACTTTCACTTGGCAAGCTCTTTTGTTGTTGCTGGTACGCTGGACAAACACCGAGTTCCTCCCTAGCCTTCACCGCACATGGCCCAGCCACACCCATCCACAAAGGAACAGTGGCATCTTCATCACAGGTAGAAGATGCTGACCCTGTGCCTTCTAGGTACAAGACAAGGAAAGTACCATCACTGTCCCCTTTTCACAGACCAACTGTCAGTATGCAGAGTGCACATGCTAACCAAACAACTCCAATTCCGTAATATTCCTGACTCTCCCCAACCTCAATTTTATTCTCAATAATTGTTAAAAGCAAAGGGAAAAAAAACATAAAAAGTTTCAATTATGCACAGCAATCAATCACAGCATTAGTTATAAACATAGCTGGTTAGCATTTGAAGACATTAAAGGAGGACATGCTGTCGAGAGAAAATCGTTTATCCCTTTAAACAGTGGAAAAGGTTTCAGTAATGTAATTTTGTGAATTCACGGCAGGTAGTAAGAGAACTACAGGGGTCGGGAACACACACAGACCTAAGCTCAGCGCCCAGAGTCCACAGGAAGTCCCAGCATGGCAGGCAGACAGGCTCACTGGCCAGCTACTCTAGACTACCTTGTGAGTGGCAGGCCAGGAGGGGAGCCTAGGTCAGCATCATGCTGAGGGCATCTTATAGCCACAACCATACCTACATGCACGTGCGTGTGTGCGCGTGAACACACACACACCAACCACCATCTGTGTCTTGACTTCTGTCTCTGAGGATAGCTACCTATGTCATTTCCGGAGGAGCAGCTACCATGGCTCTCTGTCTCCTCCAAGGACAGGATCTTGAAGGAGGCTAGGGGGGTGGAGCCTGGCTGAGTGGAGATCATCCCTCTGAACCGCGTCACTGTCCACGTGCGGACATGGTTGTTGTCAGCACACACTATGGAAGAGAACACAGTCTGTCACCACACCACCATAAAGTATATTTCTCCTACACTAAGCAGACCATAGTATGTCTGAAAAGGCAGATCGCATGTTCATCTTAAAGCTGTACTCAATCTCTATCTAGTTAACCAAAGTGAGAGAGCCGGGCCTGGGCAGGTGAGCGGCAGTGAAGACATTTGCCATCAAGCCTGGGGACCTGAGTTCCATCTCCGGGACCCACACGGTAAAAGATGAGAACTGCTCCATTCCTACAAGACAGAGAGTGCCTTGTGGTCAGGAACGCTTGCTTCTCTTGCAGCAGACCAGAATTTGGTCCCAGCACCCATATTAGACAACTCACAACTGCTTGTAACTCCAGCTCCGGGGGACCTGACACCACCCTCTTGGTCTCCAAGGGTAGCCACACATGGCATGACACAGACATTCCCATGAAAAAACTTTAAGCAGATGTGGTGGCGCACACCTTTAATCCCAGAACTTGGAAGGCAGAAGCAATCATCTCTGTGAGCTCTAGGCTGGCCTGGGCTACATGGTGAGTTCCAGGAACAGCCAGGAATCTCCCCACATAGGCAACCAACAACAATAATTAAAGGGTTTAGTGAAAAGACTTTAAAAACCTGGTTGGGAGTATGTTTATTTAACGCACACAGAATCTAGTGTGACTATGAATGAGTTATTTGAAAAGTGTTTGTCATCAGTTCTCAGTCACTCCTGGCTTATGCTATTTAGTGTTTGAGTAATATAAAACACTTTTCTCTCAAACTTAAAAAAACTTTTCTACATTTATATTTTATAAGCTTTGCTTTGGTTTTATTGTGTGTTAATTTCTGACTTCTCAGAATGCTATTAATGCCCATATGGTGCATTACTTCCTAAGCTCCACATTTATGTTCTTAATGGGCATGCTTATTGAAAAGACATAGCCTAAAATATTAAATCCTCCAGGCAATGAGTGTACTTTTTGCTTGCTTTAACAAGGAAAAAATAAATTAATTTGCCATTTGTAATGATTTTAGAAAACGTCTGTAAGTTCTAGGAATGAAAAACTTCTATGCGAACATTGCAGTCCCTACTGTATACAGAATAACCATGGCTGACACCGGCAAATGACTCCAGGGCACTTTTTAGTAGTATGCAATAAACTCCTCAGTTCTCAGAACTACAGCAAAGTATAGGAGGCACGGGTAAGGTGGTTACCCAGTCTCATGGGAAACGGCCTGGTGATTTCACCAAGTTTAGCAGGACTGAGAAGACAAATAACTGAAGTGATCCTGGATGATCCAAGTGGCGATGACAAAACCTTGTTCATACACCATCCTGTAAAGCCATTTTAGACACTAGAATGTATACCACAGAAAAAGCACACAGCTGCATTTATGCAGACAGCCACCAGAGGGCAGAAAAGCTGAGAACACAGAACATTCCAGACTTGTGCTTAAACTAAATCCAGGCCCACATGTATCATTCCATGTTGAAATATAAATTATACTAGGCACTGCTTAGGCATCACACCCTATGTTACCATAGCCACCAACAGCAGTTATGAGGATCTCAGAGCATTGCCATCTAACCAGCATAGCACAGCTAAGAGTTTAAGGTGTCATAGGACCAAACTGCATAGAGCATTTTCCAGATCTTTCTGCAAAGAGCTATACTCAAGTGCTGAGAGTAGAGAAGACACTACTACTGTGGAGCTAATTTTATAGGAGACAGATAATAGACAAAAAGCAATCACATGGCAAGCCTGTGAAGAACAGAAGACTCTAGCAGACGTTAGTTTTACACAGACTGGGAGACCTTACTGAGGAAGTGTGTGAGAGCCTGAAGGACAGGGAAGTGTGTAAAAGCCTGAAGGATGGTGGGAAGGTGTGTGAGAGCGTGAAGGATGGTGGGGAAGTGAGAGCCTGAGGACAGTGAGGAAGTGTGTGAGAGCCTGAGGGACAGTGAGGAAGTGTGTGAGAGCCTGAGGGACGGTGAGGAAGTGTGTGAGAGCCTGAGGGACGGTGAGGAAGTGTGTGAGAGCCTGAGGACGGTGAGGAAGTGTGTGAGAGCCTGAGGACGGTGAGGAAGTGTGTGAGAGCCTGAGGGATGGTGAGGAAGTGTGTGAGAGCCTGAGGATGGTGAGGAAGTGTGTGAGAGCCTGAGGGATGGTGAGGAAGTGTGTGAGAGCCTGAGGGACGGTGAGGAAGTGTGTGAGAGCCTGAGGGACGGTGAGGAAGTGTGTGAGAGCCTGAGGATGGTGAGGAAGTGTGTGAGAGCCTGAGGATGGTGAGGAAGTGTGTGAGAGCCTGAGGGACGGTGAGGAAGTGTGTGAGAGCCTGAGGGACGGTGAGGAAGTGTGTGAGAGCCTGAGGGATGGTGAGGAAGTGTGTGAGAGCCTGAGGATGGTGAGGAAGTGTGTGAGAGCCTGAGGGATGGTGAGGAAGTGTGTGAGAGCCTGAGGGACGGTGAGGAAGTGTGTGAGAGCCTGAGGATGGTGAGGAAGTGTGTGAGAGCCTGAGGACGGTGAGGAAGTGTGTGAGAGCCTGAGGGACGGTGAGGAAGTGTGTGAGAGCCTGAGGGATGGTGAGGAAGTGTGTGAGAGCCTGAGGATGGTGAGGAAGTGTGTGAGAGCCTGAGGGATGGTGAGGAAGTGTGTGAGAGCCTGAGGGACGGTGAGGAAGTGTGTGAGAGCCTGAGGATGGTGAGGAAGTGTGTGAGAGCCTGAGGGACGGTGAGGAAGTGTGTGAGAGCCTGAGGGACGGTGAGGAAGTGTGTGAGAGCCTGAGGATGGTGAGGAAGTGTGTGAGAGCCTGAGGATGGTGAGGAAGTGTGTGAGAGCCTGAGGACAGTGAGGAAGTGTGTGAGAGCCTGAGGGATGGTGAGGAAGTGTGTGAGAGCCTGAGGATGGTGAGGAAGTGTGTGAGAGCCTGAGGGACGGTAAGGAAGTGCATGAGAGCCTGAGGGACAGTAAGGAAGTGTGTGAGAGCCTGAGGGACGGTGAGGAAGTGTGTGAGAGCCTGAGGGACAGTAAGGAAGTGTGTGAGAGCCTGAGGGATGGTGAGGAAGTGTGTGAGAGCCTGAGGATGGTGAGGAAGTGTGTGAGAGCCTGAGGGATGGTGAGGAAGTGTGTGAGAGCCTGAGGACGGTGAGGAAGTGTGTGAGAGCCTGAGGGACGGTGAGGAAGTGTGTGAGAGCTTGAGGACAGTGCAACTAAACAAGTATGTGGAAACCCAAACATGTCAAACAAAATGAACAGAGCAGTAAAAGTCTGAGGCACTTCTACAAACTAGAGAAGCTGGTGGCTCAGAGTATAGGATCCAAAGAAAGCAGGCTGGCACCGGGGCACAGTCGCCACGTACTTCATCAGCTCCATTCTTAAAGTTCTTTGACCATAGGGAACTGTAAATAAACAAAATGCTACTTTCTTCACACAGTTTTATACTATTATGAATTATAAACATTTTGTAAGGTAACCAACTATCAAAATATACATCTAAGTCTACAACTTTAGCTTAAAACTGAAGATAAGTGGGGCTGGAGAGATGGCTCAGTGGTTAAGAGCTCTGGCTGCTCTTCCAAAGGTCCTGAGTTCAATTCCCAGCAACTACATGGTGGCTCACAACCATCTGTAATGTGATCCGATGCCCTCTTCTGGTGTGTAGGTGTACAAGCAGGCAGGGTACTGTATACATAATAAATACATCTTTAAAAAAACAAAAACAAAAAACCCCAAGATAACCAAGTACATTTATATTGAAGTTCAAACTAATTTTGAAAAAGAAAAATCTACTTGGCAGTGATCTGACATGCACCCTGAGATGAGATCTGCCAAGAAGGAAACCCTAGAGAACAAACAGAAGCAGGTCCAGCATTTCCAAAGCTATGTGCAGCACATCCAGGCCACATCGCAGCCACTCCTCCAGTTACTCAAGGCACAGCAAAGCACACCCCTACAGTCCACCCACCCAAACAGACGGCGCGAGTGTCACGGAGACGCGAGGGCATCCTACTGTACCTGAGACCAGGTGCTTCTCTGATAGCATAATCTTTGTCACAGGGCTGCGGTGAACTGTGAATGTCTGGAAGAGCTGAGGCCCTGACCCAACTGTCTCTGGGTGCTGTACAATCACTCGCACAGCTCCAGAGCTCGTACCGTAGGCGATCTCAATCCAGTTCCCGCTGACACCTAGGAGCCAAAGGAAAGCCGTACTGTGAGGCCTCCCTGTGATGATGGACGGAGGCCTGGTAGGAGTCAGAGCGTGTGACCAAACCACTCAGGAAACACATCTGAAGACTGCTCAGCCATCACAAAGTCTGTACTGCCTTTATGCATCTTTCTTAGCCCGGCCCTCCTGCACCATCTTAGGCTTTGCTGTGGCAATTACACACTAATTCTATGGCTCCTCATGTCTACCTGCCTCTGCTCCTTACTGACAGAAAATGACTCTCCTTTCAGAATGCCTGAGACACGGTACCAACTCAATACTGATTTAGAGAACTAATAACCCTGGCGTGCTAGGCCCACCCACCACTGAAACGCCATCCTCACACAGTGTTCCATGGACTTGTGCTTGGAGTGGCCTTGGCTTTTACTTCCCAGTGACCCTCCGCTAACAGTCTCAGCAGCACACAGTGGGACAGCACACCACTTGCATGCTCACACACTGAAGGCATGCTGCTTCTTCCAGTACACGCTGGCTCAGCTGTAGCTTTGCACTGCTTTCCTTTTCTCCTTTTATTTATATGTATGACTGTTTTGCCTGCACAAAGCTCTGTGCACCAGCCACACGCCTGCAACCTCTGGAACCAGAAGACAGTGTTGGAGCTCCTGGAACTGATGCTAAAACCAGCTGTGATGTGCCATGTTGGTTCTATGGACAGAACTGGAGTCCTCTGGAAGAGCAGCAAGGGCTGAGGCTGAGCCATTCCTCACGCCCTTGGAGCTTTTCTCAAACTGGTGCCACATCCCAGCACAAATCAAAAGACCGGCAGGTACTTGCTGGCCTGCATTCTACCAAGCTTCGCAGGTAGAGAACAGTGGGCTTTCCTCCCCGTTCACCTGGAAAGCCCACCAAAGGGAATGAGCCCAGAGCAGGCACTCCAGCCAATCGGAGACGCCGTTCTCATGCTTCCAAGTCTTCCCAACGTGGAGAAGAGCTGTGATTTCTAAAACCTTCCCAGTTTTGTGTCTAATTGTAAATTAGATTGGGGGAACCCATACTTCATTATACTCATTCTTAAAAAAAAAGTAGTAATTACATATTTTAAATTCTGCTTTCCATATAGTGTGTCACAACATCTTATCTCTACCACTGAAAGCAGCCAAGGACAATGGACAGAACTAAAGACAAAAGAGAGGGGGAGGGAGGAATGTAGGGAGGGAGAGAGAGAGAGAGAGGGAAGGAAGGAGAGGGAGGGCTAGCGTGAGTAACAACCCATGGTTTTTATGGTTCAGTTTTGACTACAACTTCTGGCATTTCACCATGCACTAAAATTCTTTTGTGCTGATGATTATCTTGTTTAATGAATTCAGGACACAGATGCCATGTGTGAGCAGCAGGTCAAGCACAGGGTCTGTCCCCAGGCACATGTTTACACGCTAGTGTTTCTCAGCATTCCTTCATTACAGGGCATCTTCTAGAACAGTAAACTCATAAATACACAGTCTTAAGACTCCCCAAGGCCGGCCATGTACTGACTTGTTTTGGGGGTGAGGTAAACACTCAGTGCAGTGATGGCATCATTGGAAGGGTCGTGATAGAGCTCAGTGACGAGGAGGTCGTTATCCTTCATCCGTAAAGGGAACTTCTGCATGTCTGAGGACAGGAACACACCTAGTCAGAACTACGGAGGGTGAGGTGTCCGGGCCTCATGAGTAAAGCTCGCTCGGCACTCACCTATGTAATATATCGATCCGTTGTTGCATCCCAGGAGAAGGAAGGAGCCAGCAGTGTCGTAACTGGTGATTGGAACAACATCCTGCACCTGATGTGGAGAGACGACTGCTGCTAGGAAGCAAGCATCATTTCTACTTCCTGTGTCAGCTTCCTCAGTGCTCTGATTCTTTTGGGCATCCCATTAGTCAATTTTACGAAGGCCAGGACAATGAACTGTCTTTAAACCCCAGGGGACTGAGAAGCCCTCACGCAGCTCTGAGGACACGTGCTTTAGCTGCGTTCCTCGGCAGCCCCTTAAGGCAGAGGCCTTGCCTCCTCGTGCTGCATGGAGTCCTGCGTCCCAGCCCCTGGACTAGAAGGTCAAGGCAGCCCTCGCCCTCCTCCTATCACACTCATATAGAATAAAGTGCTGAAGCCACAGAGTGAATAATCAGAGCTAGTGGACAGCACAGGTGATCTCCAGATGGAGTGCGGCTGCTTGACACCCTGTTGCAGTCTCTCACGTGGACAGTGTCCTGGTTTCCCTGTCCTTACTAACAGTTCTTCTAGGAACTGGCAGAGGCAAGGCTCCCATGTACCTAGGTTTCCAGGGCATCTCTTCAAAGCAACCAGTCTGCTTTGTAAGCAAGTATGGAAATCCAAAGGACTTAAGTTACCATACAACTAATAACAACAACAACGGCAAGGGAACAACAGAACAAAGTAGCAGTGGCAAGAAACAGGGTTAAACTGCCTCTCTGTCGTCAGGTCAAGTGCGTGCATGTGAAATCCCTAACAACACCATGAAGCCGTGCATACAAAAGGCTAAGACAGGCACCCAGCAATTAACTCTGCTCCAAGGAGCAAGCATACCCCATGCTTGCTCTCCAGCAAGGCAAGGCCTACTCGTGATCTGCTTCGTGTGCTCACTGCGCGTGCTACAGCTTATCTAACAAGGCATTCGCTGAACACTCAAGGAGCCTGTACACCTCTGACAGAGGAAAAAACTAAAAGACAACTCTGCGAGCTGTATAGTGTAACCACAGGGGAGGGGAGGGCGCGCCCTCTCAGCAGAGGCTGGGAGAGAAGCAGAGAGCGAGAGGGCTCTAGGAACCGACATCAGGGAAAGTGCCCTCCAGAACAAGAGCAGGGCAGAGCCTAGGTCCACTCTAGGCACGAACAGGCACTGTTCACAAGCAGGGCCCTCTGCTCTGTGTCAGTCTTTCCAGCTTCACAGTCGTGCACTAGGAAAATCTCTACAGAGAATGCCAGCATCTCAGCTTCTTTTTTTTTTTTTTAATTTTTTTATTAATTTATTCTTGTTACATCTCAATGGTTATCCCATCCCTTGTATCCTCCCATTCTTCCCTCCCTCCCATTTTCCCCTTACTCCCCTCCCCTATGACTGTGACTGAGGGGGATTTCCTCCCCCTGTATATGCTCATAGGGTATCAAGTCTCTTTTTGGTAGCCTGCTATCCTTCCTCTGAGTGCCACCAGGTCTCCCCCTCCAGCGGACATGGTCAATTATGAGGCACCAGAGTACGTGTGGCAGCGTCACACTCGGCAGGTAATGGAAGTAAAGCTGTCTGAGAGTGAAGGCAGCACTGCCTGCTGCTCACTCACGCTCTGCCCAGCTGGCCACACCTCTCTAGCTCTAGCACTCCAAGAGAATTTCCATCTTACACGAGGGTCTCGGCAACAGGAAGCAGGACAGGTCAGGCCCTGGACTTCGCTGTTTGGAGCTACTTTTTGCTGTAAGACTGGTAGCAGCTTGAGCTACTAAGGCTCGTCTCAGGAAAACGCAGCCATCTGCTCAGCAGGACAACGGGCTCTGTGGTAAGCTAACTCTAGAAACCCTCCCCTCCTCAGTCCAGACTACTTTAAGGCCACAGGTGTTTACTTGGCATCTTCAAACTCAGCCTCCACTGCAGAGTCACAGGCCAGCTTATCACTGAAGCCACTTAACTGCGGGGTCTCTGCCCCTCACAATGACACATGAAGCATTCTCCGACCCTCTGAGAGGCAAACAGTGTGTGATATACTATGGCTTTCCAGAACAAAAGTCCACACTATTCTGCACGTTTTGTTTAAGTCTATCTTTTTAGTGTAAGTCTAAATTTAAACTCAAAGAACTTGGGAAATGATGCTTATATGGTGCTATTTTCTGCTTTATTGCTTAGGATGAGCTACTATTGACGACACATATAAATGCTGTATGACTAGCCTTTGTACATCAGGGTGTGTATGTGTCCTATGCTGTATCAGAAGGGAGAGATTAAATTAAAAGGGAATGAGAAATAAAACCCAATTTCTTATCTCAACTAGATTGGTTTTTATAACGTTTCATCAACATTTATGACGGCAGAGCTGAATGCTGATAGAAAATCTGAACTTTACAATGTTTGTAAGGTTACATACAGATGCAAGGCTTAGTGGCTCCTCTGTCTAGCAATTCAAACCCATCCTGATGGTACACTTCCAGGGCTCAGGGGCTGCCCTGTGCACTTCCTCTGCTATTTGTGGCCAGAATGTTGCTAAAGGCCAACTCAGGACCTTTAGCAGGACCAGCTGCAATCTGGAAGCCAGCCTTTAGTCAGAGCTGTCTGTTGAGATCTGCAGACAACTCTGAGGCTTCACAGTCGACCATCTCCACAATGCACTAGAGAGAAATCCAGCTGAGTTATAAGGCTCATTTGCTGCGCAGATGCACAACTTTCCCAGGGCCTTTCTGAAATGTGCAACAAATCCACCTGTCAGATGTGGTCTTCAGCCATGCACACGCCGGCAGGAAGAATCAGCTGACACACAGACAAAACACTCAAGGCTAAGACCCACACGAGCTCACCAGCATGAGTCTCTGGATCTCAGAGCTATTAAAACTTTTATGCGTTGTTCTGCCAACAGTGAAAGGCTAGGACAATATAGAAGCTGCTCCTTCCAGGTCATGGTCCAGCGTCCCCATGCGTAGACAGCAGCTCCACTCTAACACTGTGACTGCAAGAGCACAACTCTCACAACTCACAACCCTCTCCGCAGGGCAGCACCAGGGCAGCACAGGGCAGCACCAGCAGAAGAATCCTAACAACTGTGGGCCTCGGTTAGCTCCATCTCCGTCAGCGCCTCCCCACTGACAATCCTACAGTGAGTGCCTTTGCTCCACCTATCATAACACCTTTTAAGCAAACCTGATCTCTGTATCTTTGGAATTCAAACAAGTTTCCCAGACTACAATACCTTAACTGAGGTTCATGCCGTGTTGCCAGCTCCCCAGGTCCTCAGTCCTAAGAACTCAGGCCTGTTCCTCCAGAACTCCATGTCAGTCCTGTCACATATCCTCCCCTACCCCCCCCCCCCCCCCCCCCCCCCCCGGCATGCTACTTTTAAATCAACCTTTCACCTCTGCTGAGTACTTGTCACCTGGCTCAGCTACCTGTATCCTACTTTCTATCCTTGATGCCTGCACATCCACACAGATGCCCCTAGGGTTCCCACTCATCACTATACACGCTAGGTTCATACCAATACCTCAACATACCCAAACCTTGCATGCACACATATACAAGATGAAGCATTGGCAGGTCACCTCCGTGCACTTCATCATCTCTAGACGACCAAGCATTGCCTAATGTGAACACTATGCAATCAGCTGGGATCTGTACTGTTTAGGAAGTATAAGAAAGATGTCAATCCTGTTTTGGAATTTCCTCAGTCCAGCTGGCTGAGTCCATGGAGGTGAAACCCAGGGATAAGGAAAGCTGGCTGCATTTTCAAGTCAGCACAACAAGAGATTAAGGAGCCTGCAGTGTGGGAGTTTCTCCAACGCTAAAGCCGGAGCCACTCACTGCCACTTTCTTCCCAATGCCTTTTAAGTATCAATCTGCTGACGACGTTCCTTCCAGTCCCGACATCCCTGTATCTTTGCCTGCCTTCCCAGAGCTTGCCTGTTATCTTGGTTACAAGAATCTTGCCATTTTTGCATTTTCTCAGCCCATGGCACAGTGCATTCACCTGAATGAAACTCACCCTCAACCAAGCCAACACTATGCTTTCTTTTCCCTTGCTCCATCCTGTTCTCAGTACTAATGGACCACTGGGCACATGACAAGTAGACGGCTCACAGCCCCTACGGTCCTCGGTAATACACACTCCCTCACCATCTGTCCCTGAGAGGAAGGGTCTAGTCACCCTGTCTAGCTGTGCTCTGCCTCCCACACCCTTCCCTTCTGGAGACAGAGCCACCTCCATCCTTCCAGGCCACAGCGCTTTCCCTGCAGCTCCCCTCTTCGCTACAACATGCTCCAGCTTCTCCTGCCCAAGAAAACAAAACAAACAAACAAGCAAACAAAAAAAAAAAAGTGCGCAGTCCTTGAAGTGTAGTTAACTTAGAAGGAGACAAACAAAACAAAAACAAAAACACTGAAAATCTTTCCTGATCTCACGTTAGTACTTCTAGAGCCCTTCAAGTTCCCCCTTTTCTTCAGAGTCAGCTGTCAGCCATCTTTTCATTCTTGTCTCACTGTCCTTAAGGCCTGGAAGGTGTTTAGCTGACTCCTTACTGTCTCTCAACAGCCCATCCATGTCCAGACTCACCATGCTTCAAGAAATGATGCTTTCTTCAATTCCTATGCACACAGCATGATTCTTAAAAATCTCAGGGAAATAGGGGGCAGGGAGCCTGAAGACTTAGTTTAAAATTATCACTTATAAATAAACTCTCTTTAAAACAGAAGAGATTCTATGTAGGAACAAGTCTCCCATGGGGCACACTTACCACTGGCAGGAACTCTATTAGGAAGGGGCACAGTCGCCATGGAACTGTTCTCACTTCTGCAATGAGTGTTACTCGAGACTTACCTGCCAGTGCTGCGTGACAGCATTCCATACTCCCACTTTCCCTGTGTGACTTGTGGCCACCAACTGGTTCCCAATAAAGAAGAGAGCATCTACAGGAACACCAAGGCTGAACACACCTGAGATGGCAAAGCAAACAGGGACATTAATAAAGCACCATCTTCCTAGCCAGTCACATCCTAGTTTAAAGCACCACCTCCAGCATTACCGACGTAAGTCTACCGATCGTGCGCCATGTTCACTGGGGACCAGAAAGAGGGCAGAACCTGTCACTTCGTAAGCCGTTAGGAACACCTAATGCAGAGCTAGCCTGCTCATGGACTAGGTCTTGGGGAACCACTGACCAAAGACATATGTAGACATAAGTTAACAGAAGGCCATAAAGTACTGTTTTGAGTACATTAATTGACTAGGAACTGCATAAAGCAAGAGGATTTCTAGAAGAGATGGGTTTTAACAAGATTTACAGCTCAGAAGAGCAAAGTGTGTTCAACTCTAATGCAACAAGAGACAACAGACGAATGTGCAGGGACGATAATATTTGGAGGGATAAAGGAGACGGGTAAAGGGCTGAGGGAAAAAGCCCATGAGTTGGGTTTTCACAGGTCTACAGCTGTGTGTCATCAAGCTGGAGAAGGAGAGAGGGTAAGCTAGAACTATGAGGAAAAGGAGGTGGGGTTACAGGAATCCACCCTAAGGCATGAGGCAGACTCCTAGGCTCCCGGGGAGGGGGCACGTGGAGCCGTGCGCTGGCCTGTCTCCAGCGTCTGCGCAGGAAGCCTGCCTCAGATTTACATCATTGGTCACACTCCTGTTCTTCATACGCCATCTATGAAGAGCTCAAGCCAAATGACTCAGTCATCATTTTCACTGTGAAAATTCTGTGATCAAACTCTGACATTGAAACATCTTACTTAAGAAACATCTTCTGGAAATGTCTTTTAATCCATTAATTCATGAAACTGAGTCCAAGACATAAATCCTGTTTTACTTGGACCATTACTAAACCATTTCAAAGACATACCTATGTGCCAATGTGAAAAGTTTTTTTCAACAGTTAGCTCATGAGACCTTAAAAGAACTCAGGGGGAAACAAAGTGTGTTTTAAAAGCACAAGCCTAAAAATATGGCTGTCTCTCCTGGGCATCGTGGCAGAATTGGGCATCTTCTTTTAGTGTATGTAAGAGCAGAGGCAACGTGCTCAAGCTTCTAAGCTCTACAGCAATCCTGAAGAAAAACATGGGGGTCAGTGAGATGGCTTAGCAGGTAAAGTTGGGCAGTGCTAGCCTGGCTATATGAGCTAGAGCCACAAAACCTACAGTGGAAAGAGAAAACCAACTCCCAAAAGATGCGCCCCACCTCAGACACAGCCTGGCACATGCTCACACCTATACCCACTCCCCACCTCAGACGCGGCCTGACACATGCTCACACTTATACTCACTCATACCCACATTGTTTTAAATGTCAGAAATAAAGCAGTAAGGAAGATGACATAAATGGACAAAGCCAAAACTCAGAAGAAAACACATTTAAGTGTCTGTATAAATACATATTTACATAACAGACACATGACTGCAACACCTGCCAACCAGCACAGAGCAAAGTAAGCTATAAGAGACACAAACCACCACTACTGCCCTTTAATAAAAACAGGTAAAGGAATCAACTGTACTTCACAGCAGAAGGTAGTAATTCTATATTATACACAATTATTTACATAGCAGTACTATGGTTCTGAGGCAGAGCAACTTTAAAAGCAACTAAAGTCAACTTCACTCAATCCTGCGGCAGAAATTAAAGCAAGCCAATTTCCTCTAGAGAAGGGCGAGGTTCTGGGAAATCAGGGTGACAGTGTGAATGGTCTCCGGAATTCAGAGTGTCACTCCAGCTTAGGCTCAAGGACCCTGACCACTGTCGGCAGGGCAACGGCACGAGCCCTGGCCAGCTGTACCTCATACAGGACTGCTGCACCCTAGTCTGTCCTAGGGCGGGGTCCAGAGTCGGGAGAACCTATCATGGATCCACCAGCCCAACAGTGTTCTCTGGGTGATGCTGTCAAATTCTGAAGAACGACAAATGGCCACCTTTACAGGGCATGAACAAACTGCTACAGGACCAGCTCCTGCAGCTGCTCACCATCATGCTAGCCTCTGGACACAAGCTGAGGAGTAAAATCTCCACTCATGGTGCACTTGAAAGGAGGTTCACAACTAACTTTCTGTTAGCTACCAGCTGTCTCAGGTATCTATTGCTGCAATGCAATAAGTAAGTACCACAACCAAAAACTACCTGTGGAGGAAAGGGTTTTTCACCGTACAGCCTGCGGTCTGACACCCAGGGAAGGTGCAGCAGGCATCTGGGGGCAGGAGCGGATACAGAGGCCCTGGAAGAACACTGCTTACTGGCTTGTGCTCATCGCTTGCTCGGCATGCTTCTTAAATACCCTGGATCCCCTGCCCAGGGGTGGCATACCTGTAGTGACTTGGATCCTTCATAGCAATCATCAATCAAGAAAATGCACCACAGGCTTGCCCAAAGACCAATCTGGGGGGATCTTTTTCCTAACTAAGGCTCTCTCTTAACAAATGACTTTAGCTTGTGTCAGCTGACATAAAACTAGCCAGCACAGCAGTATGTTTTAAATGTTAAAATTTATTTTCTAACAAACCAAAAGGGGAAGGTTACACTGTCAACCATGGAAATGGTAGTCAATTATTCAACACTTTAAAACACTGACAGCAAAACTGGACAAAATACAAGGTGGCACTTTTAGGCAATGTGTAAGAGGCAGCAGAGCACTCAGGCTACAGGCAGCTCTCTTGCCCTGCTTCTGGGGTTCCCATTACCAACAGAGATGAGCACAGCACTATGCAGGGGTGTGGGGGAGGCACAGGGGCTTCACTGAGGACACCCCAGGTGTGCATGAAAGGGTGCTGTGGAATGGCGGGAAGTCCCAGGGGCCACAAGTAATTAAGGTGCTTCTAACTCAGACTGGCATGTCTGGCTAAAGACCTTCAACACTCACTGAGAGGAAAGGAAGGAAGGAGGGAGGGAGGGAGGGAGGGAGAAAAACACAGATTTGGTATTTGGCATACTGTTCCCCAAAATAAACAAAACAAGCCTAATTCAAAGAAAGCATCAGCTACAGAAATTCAAAGTTTCAAGTGAAAATTAGTATTCTGAAGCGCTCAGCTGACATGAGTGTGACTACTTCCTAACAGAGCCAGGTGTGTGACCAGTGCTGACTCTAAGGCCTGGATGTATTAAAGCTGGATGGTGAATGGTTATCAGTGTTTCCAAAATCTGCCTAACTCAGCATCCAACATTTTCCATTGATCAGCACAGGTGTTAAACTCAGGTCTGAACTTCATTATAGCAGAGTTAGAAAAGTTTCACAAATCTGGTACAGGATTCAAGAGAAAGAGCCACAGTTACCTGAAAATATTATTTTAAAATGTTTTAACAACTGCTTATCTGTTTCAGGCCACCCTGTCTTTACATATGTCAATGTATCACAGCAAAGTACAGAAATAGAATTAGAAGTTACAAAAACATCACTACAAGGATGTGGAGGGTCAAGTTCAGAACAGTGCTTGCTACAACTGCATGAAGGCCCAAGGCCAGATCCCCAGCATACACCTGAAAACAGAGAAAAAGTCTTGCATGCCTATGACCTAGCCTTAGTGGTAGGCTGGGAGCAGAGACAGTGGGTTTGTTTGTTGGTCAGCCCAGGAAAACCCAGCAAGCTCCAAGTCAATAAAGGACTGCCTCAAGGGATTACGGCACAGAGTGGCAGAGCAGGACACCCACATCCTTCTGTGACTCCACAGATGGGCATATGGGAACGTACACTCACATATACATATGCACGCATGCATACACAACACACATGGGTGTATAGACACAAAATAAAAGTTTAAAAAGACATCATCAAGAGCTACAAACTATAACCAACATCACTTGTCTCAAAAATATTTTTTGAAAACATCTCTCTTCATTAACATGATTTGAATTACAATGCAATGAGCTCAGTACTGCTATTTTTATAACAGTAAGTATAAAAAACTTCAAGCTTAATTTCTAATAAGGTAAATTGCACCAGATAACAACCTATACAAACACTTTCTGGTCTTGACTAAAAAAGTCTGAAAACTTTGGCTACAGAAGCAAGAGAGCATGCGCTATTTACCCACCCAGAGTGTGAGTGCAGGGAAGAGCTACCACCAGATGAAACAGACAACAACAGCTTCTGTCCAGCATCTAGGCTCTTTGAGAGCGTACTGGACCACAGGCCTCCCTCCTGAAGCATCAGTGTTTCCTCTAGCTCATCCTCCTGCACTGAGCTCCATGATCCCTGGGCCCCAGGGATCACACTTACAGCCAATCTCTCCTAACTGACATGGACACAGTTGGCCAAACACAAGGTAAGAGTCTTCCTACCGATCTCACTTCCACTCCCTCCATCCTGAACGCTCCACAGGATGATGCTGCTCTCTGAGGCAACGGCCACCATTTTGTCCTTGTCCCCATGAGGGCCTCCAACCACTTTTGCATTTAAAGCCACACGTTCAATGGTCCAGTCCAGATATGGGCTTGTGAACACTTGCTGCCAGCCTGAAGACTCCTTGATTCTGTTAGGAGGAGACATGTGAAACAAGCTTAGTGTGGGTGAGAAGGAGAACAGACATGGACACAGCAAGGACGACAGACCCACCCTTGTCTGTCTGTACGCATTGAAAGGACCTGTTGGTAAATCACCTTCCAAGGCAGCATCAGCCTTGAGTTACATTTGCATACACAGCACACACGTGACCACAAAAAAAGGACTAGAACACTGTAATTCCCGGTAAGAGTTAAATTTTGTAAAATGCTTTAAAAACTAAGATGGCTGTATTTCTCAAATTTTCCCACAAAGCTACTACTGTCATTCCGTATGGACAATGATGGCCAACATCAGTCAGAATTTTAGATGGAATTTGTATTTTCCTTGTAAGCAATCACATTAATGGTGTCACTGATGTGACATGGCAGGAACTGAAGTCTCTGCACCTTGGATGACATCACATCATAACCCTAAACACCTCAGAGCAAACGCACAGTGGAGCTGAGGTCTTCTCTGAAGACTGGCTTACGCACTTCACGGGGCCACTGATTACCCAATGAGCACGTGCTCCACCTTCCACAGTAACTGGACATTCTGCTTTTGTTCCCCTCCTCCTCTTCTTCTTTCTCCCCTCCCCTGCCTCTCTCTGAGACAAGGTCTTTCTTTGTTCCTGAGGCTTGCCTGAAGCAGATCCCACTGTGTAGCCCAGGCTGCTCTCCAACTCAATCCTTTTGGCGCAGACTCTCAAGAGATGAGATTACAGATTTGTACCACTATGTCTGGCTCCCATTTCTAATAGACTTATCTGTCCTATGTGAACTTGGGTCTTCCAGACAGGCCTTCTATGTGACTGCACACAGAGGCCCCAGGGTTACATCCTAATTATATGGCCGTGATAAACAAGTCAGCAAAAGCCCCATCTTGGTCCTGCTAGCAGGAGAACGGGCAAAGCTGCCTTTTGCACTATGCACACTGCACAGGCATAGGCCGCTGCTTTCATTTAAATATGTATGCTCAAGTAATGCAGCTACAACTCACAAAATCCAAAATAAGCCTTAACTGGAAATTAATGTTTTCCTTACTTAAGTTTCAAAGCAATAAAGGGGAAATTTTATCAATCTTCCCAAGCATTTTGAGGTCTGTAATTACCCTTTTCAGCCACCAGATGGCGTGATGTAGTTGGAGAAACATCAAACTACCATCCAAGGAAGTGAAAACTGATGGAGACTGAGGACTGTCAAGCCCCCTCAGGCTGGCACAGAGCAGGGGCTGTCCATATTTGAAAGCTAGTGACACATGCTGTATGCCAGTGTGGACACAGGCGGCTCCTGACAAGCTTGGCAGACATGTTGGTGGACTGGACTTTGAAAGGATGGTGTGACCTTGTAAGCAAAGCTGCAGGAACACAGACAACCCTTGCCAAAGAGCACACGTACCCTAGTCCACAGCAATGAGGACCTCACAGAGTCAGACATTTATAGTCTAGACAGCATGACTGCACCGATATGATACGATCTCAGTAAGGTGGGTGAACTTGTTTTCAAATTGAAATGCATGCAAAGAAATCTATAGATGTATAATCTTCCATGGAGGTAATATGAAACTTAAAATACATAAAATGAGACAAAGTGCACTGACACTCGCATTCCAGCTCTCATCACGAACTCCAGTACAGCAATGTAGAGATTACCGTACTTTCTGTAGTAAAACCTCCAGATTTAGTAAGAATGGAGCTCACTGTAAACATGTTCCTCTAAGTAAATGGCGTATTTAAGTGTGATAAGCATATAAGAGTTCAACATACCAGAATACACACACATACATATGACATATGTACACATAGGACACACACATTCACTCAGCAGGAAGCTGACTTACAGGATAAAGGGTGTAAATGAATGAGTTACTCACTTGGAACAAGGGAAATGCACTCTTAAATTTCCCACTGTCTACAACAAAGGAAATTCCTCCCAGACTGAGACTAAAATGAGTCCTGATGCCAGAGGGCAGCAATTTTCACAAGGTCTTTTCAATTCAATGACGTCAAGCTCAGGAAGAAAACGGGACAGAAAACCAACCACACAGAAGTCAGGGCCTGGCGGAAAGCCCTCAGTGGCCACCACAGCACTCTCTGCTTTAAGGCTTTGAAATTATATATAAAACTGTGAAAAAAAAGACTTTGTAGGAAAGACTGCTACCTTAAAAGGTACCATGATATTTATTTTGAAATGTTTTTATTGTTTGTCTGCTTCCTGATTCGCGTTTGTAAGGAACCAGTACTCACGCCTTCATTTCCACACTGCTGAGGCACCAGCTACAGCCTTAGACTAACTGTGGCAGCAGAAGCAGAGAGAGTACAACCAAAGCGGATGTGAGCAACCTGTGGGATTCTCAACACTCTCTGACAGGTGACAATCTGTATACCTGTGACACAGGCAGGACTGCCACATCCCTGTAACAACTACCATTGGTTCCTGGAATCCTTGTCAGTAATCAAATGTGTACCCATACCAAACAACCATGAGACCAACATTTAATGGACTTTTCAACTCTTAAAAAAAAAAACCCTTACTATACTAGTGTTGACATATATAAGCGCCATCTACAAAAGAATCTCCCAAAAGTTCATTTCTATGCTATTCAGCAACTAGCTAAAAACCTGCAAAGCAGGCAGCAGTCTCACCTCCTCACTGCTGCAGCCAAGCCGATCCCCACCAGGTAGCAGGCCAAGCCCTCCAGAGGCAAATCACAGGCATACTTTCAGTACTTACAATGGGACAGTAAACGTCTGAGGCGTTTTCCAACTTTTGATCAACTTCAGCTACTTTTTTCTTAACCAAAGTAACTAAAAATGTGAGAAAAAATTCTAACTTTCTTTACTTTCCAACAACAGAATTAAATGGATCCCACTGAGGGGTAACTCTGGCCACCTCCCTGCCTCTCAGAACAGCCCGCAGCCCAGAGGCTTTCAGCACTCACTCTGGACTCTGCACTCCTCACTGCCTTTCTGTCTAGCCCAAGTGCCCTGAGACCCAGCACACTGCAGACGGTAGCCAGATCACCGTGCACAGCTCTGCCTCACTAGTGCACTCCCCACAGTGTGTAAAGGGTAACAGTGCAGCAGCGCCCTCACCTCCACGCACAGACTGATCATCGAAAGAGGGAGTCACAGAGCGCACATCCTAATCCTGCCTAACATCTTCAATATAACAAGCGAGGTGAGGCAGAAGACGTAAGACACCTCAGCTGCATCAGTTTCTACACCTGGGAAACATGTAAGACATGAAGGCTGCCAGCATTACATACTACAGTACATACCAAGGAAAAACAAATTCTAATCAAGTCAAGTGGGTGAAACATACAGTGAAAAAACTGACAGCCAAAAGAAACAGATATTCAACCTAAATATAAAATATATTTAAAAGAAAGCCAAATGATGATTAAGGATGTAGTACCTGTAACACACAGCGAAATGAGCATAGGCAGCCACAATCCAGTTGTGGTGGCCAGCAACTATTAGCACCTTTCTTGGGTCCACTGGAAATCCTGTTGGTTTTAAAGAGAAGCATTTACATCTTTAACGAGTTAGAGAGTTCTGGTGCTGAGGCCATTTCATGCTTCTGCCTGTCTGGGTTAAGGGTGGTCGGAGCAGAGCGTACTCATGGCTTATTATACTGTGGATCATGCCGTCAGCAGACAGAGGCAAGTTAAGGGGTTCCGATAGATACCACAAGGCCCCGGAGCCTAAAATGTGAACTCACTAGCTAGATCTCAACAGAAAGTTGGTCAGCTGTTCCAAGGACAAAAACAGCAACAGAAGGAAAACAGAAACAGAGCATATTACACTTCAAATAAAAATATGTGTTAAATGGTTTTTCAAGATATAAATGATGAATCTGGATTCAGAACGAAAATAAAGGGCTGGGGTGGGCACTACAACATTGGGTACTCTAGCCGTAGGTTACAGGGTTCAACATACAGCACAGAGGACAAAAAGTACTATACATAGCAAAAAAGTACTATTCTGAACTCACGGCGCCTGTCACTGGAGAACAAACTGCTCTGAACCTTGGCTTACCCAGCCTAACAGTCTCTTCTTCGTTTCCAGAGAGTACGGGCGTTGTCCCGCTTCCCCGGGCTTCACATTCTGTAGAATTTAGTCCATTCCTTGTGTCTACAGAGGGTCTAGCTGGGTTAGTTATTTTGCGACTGGGAATGCCTACAAAGAAGAAGACAAATTTATCTGTTACCCTTCCAAAAATTAAAACAGTAAAAAAAAAAATCACATTGTAGCTGGGCATGTTGGTGTACACCTATGATCCCAGCACTCAGGAGGTAGAGGCAGGCGATCTCTGTGAGTTTGAGGCCAGCCTGGTCCACAAAGCCAGTCCAAGACAGCCAGGGCTACAAAGAGAAACCGTGTTTGAAAATAAGAAAAAAGAAAAAAAGAAGATACAATCCAACCATCAAACCAGTGTCTGTGATTTCCACCCTTCAAAGCCAATGAGGTGAAGGCTCATCATATCATGCGCCCTTTGCCCACTTCAGGGTGCTAAGCAGTCAATCTGTCCAGTCTGAGCTGCTCTTTAGCTTCGAGTATCACACGTCACCCTAACTGTGTCCGAATTCAGCTGCCTCCAACTGAATGCACTCATCCTTTCAGGAGAGACACCTCTCTGAGAAGCACAGTGCTGCACAGGCAAAGGCCCAACTCTTGTAAGTAAGTGCAGGGAGCTCCTGGGGCTCAGGGTCAGGGCTGTGCATGGCAGCCATGGTGCTGCCACGGAGACCTTCCTCTGGCCCTCACAGAAGGTGCCAACCCCAGCTCCCCATGCCATGCAGCTTCACTCTCATGAAAGGACACACTCGGGTAAGGTCCAGGTTTATAGAAACTCAAATAACCAAGAAAGTTTTTCTTTATTTTTTTTCTCTAGATGTATTTATTTCATGCATGTGAGTACAATGTCCTCATGCGCACCGTAAGAAGACATCAGATCCTATTACAGATGGTTGTGAGCCACCAGGTCATTGCTGGGAATTGAACTCGGGACCTCTAGAAGAGCAGCCAATGCTCTTAACCACTGAGCCATTTCTTATTTGCTCAATGACAAAAATACTTTTTAAAGGACTGAACAAACTTGAGCTGCAGTACCTGGTGGAGGCAAGTAGCCGTGGAACAGGACACTGCCGCAGGACGACCTCTCCAGCTCCTCACAAAGCAGCAGCCTTCGCACTGTAACAGTCAATGCGAGCTTGTCAGGGGGACATGCAAATACAAACCTACCCCACATCTACTTTCTCTAGTTAAGGATGGTAGGAAGAGAAAGGAGAAATGTCTTAGTAGCTCACATGAGATTTAACTTCTCACTGTGAAAAGCTAAGCCCTGAAGTACTCTCTGCAGAGGACCTGATGGAGGACACCTGCCTTTGGGCCAGTTTAGCACACAGGTCAGTCCTGGACGATCAATACTTACCTAGTGGAGTGATCCCATAGAATTCGGCTTCGTGTCTGAGAACATTGATGCTCACCCCCCTGCAAAGAAACAACAAGGGCAGTGAGCTCTTTAAGCCTGGAGACCTGGGCGACCACCGAGACAAAGGAGAAGGGGATGAGGCCATCCAGCCTAAATCCTGCTTTCCTCGTCTCCTTTTTCTTACACCGTTTATCACCTGAAGGGCTAAAGGGCATGGCACGGAACAAAGCACTCTGCAGGGGCTGGAGAGATGGCCCGGTGGCCAAGAGTGTGTGCTGCTCTTCCAGGGCACAGACTCAGTTCCTAGAAGGCCAAGGGACGCTCTTATCCACCCGAACTCGTTCCAGGAGATCCAACTCCCTCTAAGGGCACTGTGTGTACATGGTGCACAGACACATGTGTGGACAAACATTCTACACATAAAACAAAAGTAAATCTTTAAAATAAAAACATTCTGTAACCTACTTAAAAGCCATACATATTTTGATGATTTGTGTGAGTAAGGAGGATTTGAGGACTAGTACAAATGAATTATCAAGAAAAAAAAAAAAGCTGAAACCATTCTCCTATGGGACTTTTTAACAATTCTTTCTGTTCATATTTTAACCTTCCCCACAATACTGTAAGCGCCCTATAAGCGTCATCATCTTCTGCCTAGTGTTGCCGCTCTTCTACAGTGCCTAGTACAGAGCTCAGTTACACACCTTGTAATATATTTGTTGATAAAATAAACTGAAACTTGGGTTTTAAAGGCTGGCATGGACTTTGTACCCTGACGTAGACAGCATGGCCAACAGCAGTGCAGCTGGGTGACAGTCAACAGGAAGTGCAGTGAGTGCGAGCTCCACAGCCCACAGCACTAATGGCTACAATCCGTTCCTCCTCTGAGGATGGCCAGGCCTCAGTGTATATAACTGGGAGTTAACTGTTTCATTTGTGACTAATTTAACACAAGAAGGAATGGGCTGGGAAGGGGTGGAGTAAAGAAACTGCAGCCCCAAATGATGGCCCAGGGGTAGGAGTCCAGCTCCATTCACATCCCAAAATGCCAGCTGGTTATGGAGCCCACCCGTAAAGAAGGCGGAGACAGAGGGCTCCAGAGCACGCTGCCGGCTGGACTAACCAGTAGCCGGTGAGATCCAGGAGCAACTGAGAGACCTGGCCCCGATGTAAAACACAGAGAAACCCAAGATACCTGACACCAACCTTGGTACATGTATAAACATAAGCATGGCGCAGCACATGAGAGCGTGAGTTTGCACACACACGAAAAACAAAACACAAAGAATGCTAGAAACTTCCAAATTCCCCTTTAAAGCCAATGGTACAGTGGCAAGGTCCAAGACAGAAGGGCTCAGGACAAACATGAGACTCTTTAAGGAGCTGCAGGTAATCCCTTGAATAGACTGGCAGACAAAGTCATAGTCTGTGGTACCACCAGTACAAAATGTTATGCAAGAAACAGGGTAACACATTTTTAAAAAATACATTCCTTCCCTTCTTATTAAAAGCAACTACCCATAAAATTTAAATTTGCTAGGCTTCTTTAAATAACAAAAGGAACTGGCTGCTATGAAGATGGGTGAGTAAGCAGGAGGCCTTTCCTTATGGATGTGACTGTGGGTCAGTCACAAGCAAACAGAAGTCTGAATTGAATGAGGTACATGAAACCAATCTCATTCCAGAAGCTTACTGTCTGTTCACCTCTCACCCATTCTAGGCCCAGATGAAAAACCAAATCAAACACACCCCAATGCTCTACTGCTGATTTAATAAATGCTGGCTTGCACACATCACATGTTTTAGCACTGGGAACAAGACAGCCAAAATGAATGAATAAACAACTTCATCTGCAAAAAGCACACATCAGTGAGTGGGAGCCGAAACTAAGTGAAGCAGCAGCTAAAGGTAGCCCAAAAGTAGTACCCCCCCCCCAAAAAAAAAAAAATCAAAGCCTTCATTAAAGTCTGAAAGAAATAATGAAACATAAAAAAAACTACTCCTTAAGCCTTCCTGACAGGAATGTAAGCTGCAGCTCAAGACGGAAATACACAGACATGTTTAAGTGACCATAATCCATAAAGCACTACGTGCTGGCCACAGGGTTAGGCCTGTGTGCATGGCAAGGAGGCTGTCTAGAGTTGAGGTCTGCTGAAGAAAGACTCCTGGAAAAGCAAATACATGAAGTAAGAGCTGACGCCCTGACAGGCAGGAAGTGCCAACGCTGCCTTAGGCAGACACAGCAAAGAACAAACACCAGAAAGGACAGAAGGACAGGCTGGTAAGAGAAATTAAGCAGGGGGGGGGGGGGGGCGGTGGCGGGTCCAAACCCATAACTGCCAGCCAACAGTCCACAGTAACTTCTGCGGTTTCAGCAGAGCGGCCGACTGTTGGCTACAGGACTAAAGTCAAACACAGGGATGCAAAGCAGGGAACTGCCCAGGAAGCTGCCAGAACATCCTAGAGGGAAGAGCACGGTGGCCTGTACCATCCAACTTCAGCTGAGGATGCTCGCTGGCCACCGGGCAGATCAGAGGCACTTAGAGGCTGGGGGGCAGGAGGCGGGGGGAGTAGGTAACAAAACACAGGTGGGAGTCAACGCCATTACACCGCACAGCTGCACTGCAGTCTACAATTATCTACACATTCAAAATTACTCAGACAGCACCAGAAGGTTCCCACACAAGAAACAGTATCATCTGAGGGGACCAGGCAGCAATGACCCTGCCGTGACTATCACACGCTGCACGCTTAGATTCAGTAACTGTTATACCGTGTGCCATGCATGGGGAGGACAAGCACACCCACTAAGAAGCAGTCTTGGGCAGGCAGGTCTCTGTGTGAACAGGCCCAAACACTGGCTGCCAGCAAGGCCTCAGAAAGGATGAGTCTCCTACCTTAAGTCGAGTTCTTTTGTCCGAAGAAAATTTAGAATGGGGGCGAATGCTGCAGGGTCCCTATCAATAAATATCTGCAAGGGAAGAACTGTTTCATTATCAAGTCAAAAATTAATGTCTCCCTCCCCCCCCAAAAAATCTTAAACACAACCAAAGAAAAAAGACAGAATTTCTTAGACTTCCTCAATTTTACTGTTTCTGAGACTGACCTGTTAAACGTTTTCCCAACTGCTGATGCCTGCGGGGTGGGGGAGACACCAGAGAGACATCCCCATCTGACACACCCCACAGCTCAGCCAACACTGGTCAGTGCTGCTGTGGCAGTGCCCACAGCTGCAGCCAGCATGGGCCCTGTGAGTGCTGAACGGAGTGAGCGCTGTGCGGCTCCAGTGCACACAGAGAGCAGTGCTGCCACAGCTGTCACCTGCAACAGGGCAGGACTTCCACAGGCCTAACTGACAAGCTCAGGAGGATTACCACAGAGGAACACAGAATACACAGCACAAAGATGCTTACTGCAGGAAATCGGTGAACTGGATTTTTAAATTCAATTTTTAACTAAAATAATTTCATGAAGATACATCTGCTTTGCTGTCTTATTTTGCCTGCAAATCTCATCAAATAAATTAACTTCAAACGACTTCTGTGAACTGTCCCTCGCGTTAACACTAGTCGCCTGAACACAGCTGCGTCCAGGACAGCACTCTATGTGTGGACGCCGACCTCTGTCTAAAGCTTACAGGCCTTTGTTTCCACACTGCACTGCTTCACAGGTTCATAACAACCAGCAGGGCTTTACTCACTTACAACCTCTACCATTCTAATATCAAAGTATTTTCTCACTTATATTTATTGACTATTAAAGTTTTAATTATTGACTAAAAAACTATTACTTGTCAATGCCATCTCTCTAATCACAGACGTGTCAAATTGCTACATGCAATAGTGTCTGCTTACTAGTTCCAGTTTAGAAACACTGTATGTGACAATTTAAAAAAGCCACACTTTGTGTTTACCAAAATAAGAGCTTTCCTGTCAGCACACACTGAAACTTAAAGCGTTTGCTGGTCGAGTATGGAAATATAACCACATTATACTCACAGCACCAGTCTCGTCTCGGAGTGTGGAGATTCTTCCACTCAGCAAACTAGGGAACATTAAGATAACCTAGAGTTAGGTATGAAAATTTGAACACAAACAGCTTCCTAACAAATGTCAAAGTCAAACAAGCACATTTATGTCTCCAACTTAAAAAAAAAAAAAAAAAAAAAAAAACTCAATTTTAATCAGGTGCAGAGTGTATGCCTGTAACTCCTTAGAAGGCTGAGGGCAGGTGGAACAGGAGTTCAAGACCCAGCAAAACCTTTCTCAATGGTACAAAAACAATAACATTTCTAACTTCAGAGTTAACATTTTTAATTCAAAATATTTTTTAAAAATTTTAATTTAACTAATAAGGAAATTTTCATATTTTAGTAATTAGTCAAATGCATAATAACACAAATTAGATAAATTACCTGGAAAAAAAAGAATCTGGAATCCACATAAGAGTCTGTCTTGAGGTACTGAATCTGCAATTGAAATCATGTGGCATTCATTATAAACGGGAATGCACCTGAGCCAGCAATGCTCACAGGCTGAGAAGCCATCACACCCCAGCAACCATACCCACTGTGCTCACTCCTTTAAATTCTACTACTTTGTGGTCAGCGTGAAGATTTTCATACAGAGCTCAAAAAAGCAAACACAAAGCTTTTCAGTCTGCGACAAATCTCAGCCTCTCAGTTGCGCTATATGCAGCACTCTGGCCACTGTTCTCCCTCATCTTTGTGTTCTGCCCCTTTTGTCTCTGCCCCAGCTCAATCACCCTCTTCATGTCCAGCACCCCAAGTTGTACCCATCTCTGCTGACATCACTAGCTTACTAAACCCACAGTAGCTTCTCCAGACATTCTGTCCCAGATGACCCCCTTCTGAGAAACTAGCAACTTGTGTAATTATGTAAATCAACACTCTCTAGACAACATTCCTGGGCCATTTCCAACTTATGAGTAAGCATTGAGACAGCAAAGGCTTAAGGCCATTTCACCTCTAATAATTGACTATTCCTTGAAAAACTGCACAACTTTCAAATATACTTTCAGAAGTGTGTTTTACACACACACACACACATACACACGCCTATGCATTGTTTAAAGGTGGGGAGCAGTGTTGAGAATGACCTATGACCCATAGCCTAGTACCAGCACAGAACCCACAGCTACTCTGAAACAGAGATGCACACCCTCACCAAGTAAGTGTTTTGTACAAGCTGAGACACTGGCCTCTTTGCACAATCTTTGGGCTCTATATGGTCACAACAGAACATTTCCACATAAAGCAAGAATTGATAAATACATCACCACGCTGTCCACATGGCAGGCCTTCTGTCACCTAATCTCTGAGAGCAGAAGTACAAGGTCCCTTCTGTAAAATGTCTGACACAGCCTGCTTATCTCACAGACATCCATCCCCTACTGTTATCAAAGCTCACTTCCTAATCAGAGGGGAAAAAAATCAACTCAGCTTCCTCCATCCACAGATGTATAGTCTGTAAGGAAAACTGACCTAGTAAGGAAAAGACAGAAATCACTGTTTTCTTAAAGATGGATTTATGTTATTATCTTATGTGTATGAGTGTGTGCACGGTGCCCACAGAGGGCAGTAGAGCTCGTCAGATGCCCCTGGGACTGATGTTACAGACAGCTGTGAGCCACCAAGTGGGTACTGGGACTCAAAACTTGGTCTTCTGCAAGAGCAACAAGTGCTCTTGAGCACTGAACCAAGTCTCCAGGCCCAAACAATTCATTCCTTACAGAAATATCTGTCTATGTGTTCTACTAAGAGACCTGCCAGAGACCAGGGGTGCTAGCTCACGCCTAGCTTCACAGGTTATAAGTAATCTAAGTGTGGTCAAGCAAGTCCTGTGCTCACTAATCTAAGAAAGGACCAAACCAGGCGTGGTGGTACATGTTGAGGCAGGAGAGTGAGCTCCATGCCAGCCAGAGATATGCAGCAAAGTCGAGGCCAATGAGACTTTGTCTCAAATAAATTGATGTATACAAAAATATATGAAGACATAAGTAGGAAGGAGTCCAACAAATAGGTACAAATAAATTTGGCAATTTTCCATAAAGGCATTTCTTAGCAAACTCTTCAGTGGAACATGGAAACAAGCCTTTGGAGTGTCTGCAAAGAAGTCTCTAGACTAAATAATTGGGAAGATGCACCTTTGTTTTCTGTTGCTGTGTTAAAACACTGACCAAAATCAACCTGGGGGGGAAAAGGGTCTATTGGTTTACAGGTCTCAACAGATCTCAGTCCATCATGAAAGGGAGCAAAGGCAGGAACTGAGGGCAGGAACCTGGTGACAGGGACTGGAGCAGAGTTAGGGGCTCCCTTTTCCTTAGATTGCCCAGCCACCTGTGGTACCACCCACAGCATGCTGGGCCCTCCTGTGTCAATTAGCTTATTCAACTTGCTATTTTGTATAACCCAGGACCATCTGCCCAAGAGAAGTTCCACACACAGGGGACTGAGCCTTCCCACATCAATCATTAATCAAGAAAATGTTCCAAAGAGTCGCCTACAGACCAATCTTCTTTTTTTGCTTTGTTTTGTTTTGTTTTGTTTTTTGAGATAGGGTTTCTCTGTGTAGCCTTGCTGTCCTGGACTCATTTTGTAGACCAGGATGGCCTCGAACTCACAGAGATCCACCTGCCTCTGCCTCCCGAGTGCTGGGATTATAGGCATGCGCCACTGTGCCGGGCCCTACAGGCTAGACATCTTCTCAGAGGTTCTCTTTTCCTAGATGACCCCCACTTATGTCAAGTCGACAAAAACAATACAAAAGAAAAACAAGCAGCACCACTCGGTTGGCTAGGGCTCAGGGTCTCAAGGCATCTGGAGGCAGAGATAGCGGAGCATCTCCACTCACTGACTCCGGACCAGAGGACTGGCTAACAAGGAAAGGAGCGTGCCTCCCTTTGCTTGCCTGCACGAGCTCCCACACTTCTGAGCTTGCCACTGTGGGCCCAAACAAGCCCCTACCTCTTTAAGCTGCTTTTATCAGGTATGTTGTCACAGCAGCAAAGTTAACATGGATAGTTAGTAACTTCTGACAGTCCATGTTCATCCCCTTCAGGAACCCGTGTTAAAGCACATAGGCCTGCTCACAATCAGGCTGCCCCACCAGGCCCAGTGGCACACGGCTGTAGTCACCGCACTCAAGTGGTGGAGACAGTCACAGACAGTATGATGGAAACCTGCACACAGTGAATCAGTAGCAAGCCCACGCCATAAAACAATCTGCAACTTCTGGGCAAAGAGGTTGGAAAACTTATACATGTGATTAGCTTAATTCTTTTTTACATATATATGAAAGCCTTTGTTTCATTTTTATCTAGTATCTGAGGTGTGCCAAGGATGGATGGATGGACAGTAAACACGGCAAGAAGTCTAAGGAAATTAGCATGTCTGGTCGTACTCCATTCTTGGCTTGCTACAAAAGTTATTTGAAAGGATGAAGCAACCCAAGTCAAATGATGCCTTATGAAACAGTACTATGATAAGGCCGCTGACTCCCACGCTTTAGGCTTGCCTCAAGCTCTTTATCAATGCGTGAGATTGGTACAAGCCTAACTATGCGTTTCAGGAAACTTACCAATACAAAGTAACTTGCCCAAGGGTGTTAACTTAGAAGGAAGGCCTGCAGTGTGCAGAATAAATCCATCTAATTCCAAAACTGCCCATCAACGAGGCCCCATCAAGTGGACCTGGCCCTCTCCCACCGCCATCGATACCTACGCGAGCTGCTCTGGGACTCACCACTCAGGCTGTACATAATCTTCCCTGCCAGCCTTTAAGGAAAGCCCCAGGAGATGCTAACTCAGACAACCCGGGTGAGCTGCTCCCTGTTCTCTCTCCTTGACAGTGCAGCACTCTCTCTTCCTTCTCGTTCTGAACAAACGCCTTTTGCACCTTACTCCGTGACTTCAGGGCTTTAAGCCATGCCACACGCCGTCTTCCATCGGCCATTCCTGATGTCACAGGCAATCACAGAGGGACTTTTTCCCTTCCAGTGACTTGAGTGACTGTCCTGTGTTTAACTGTTTTGTCCAGGATAAACATGGCTTCTGGCCCTCTTCTAGCTCCCACATGCTGAAAGGATGTGTAATTCCATGAACACCTAAACAGGGAACAACATGCGGCATCGAATGCTGCCATTACTTTCAAAATATTCAACCCTAACAATTCCAAACCTTAAATTTCACTTTTGTGTTTCATTCCTATCTACCAATTTTTATGTCTTCTAAAATGTTTAAGCCAGTAATAAATTTATTCTCGTATTTTGTATTCTCTGCTAATGAGCACTTTGAAAATTCAGAACCCAGTAACAATCAAGTTCCACAGATAAAGTAAAATCCTTGACAGCTTACTCTTTAAGCCATTCACTTTCTTTTTTATTATTTTGCATCACTGATGCAGGTGGCAAGCAAGGGGTGGGCATGCATGCCACACGCAGTGTGCATGTGGAGTCAGTTTTCTCTTTCATCTTTATGCAGCTTTCAGGGGTGAGACACAGGGTGCCAGGCTTGCCTTGTTAAGTGCCTCTTTCAGCTGAGCCAGCCTGCTGACCACATCCATCTCCAATATACAAAAAATAACACTGTAAGGGCTGAAGAGATGGTTCAGTACTTTTTTGTTTGCTTGTTTGTTTGTTTTTCGATACAGGGTTTCTCTGTGTAGCCCTGGACGTCCTGGAACGCTCTTTGCAGACCAAGCTGGCCTCAAATTCACAGAGATCCACCTGCCTCTGTCTCCCAAGTGCTGGGATTAAAGGCATAAGCCACCACACCCAGCAATGGTTCCGTAATTAAGAACACTTGCCACTCTTGCAGAGGGCCAGAGTTTCATTCCCAACACCCACATCAGGTGTCTCACAACGCACAACACCTGTAACTCCAGATGTAAGGGGTCCTTTGGCCTCCACAGGCACCTGCCTTCACACACACAATCAAGGCAGAACAAAGCAACCTTTTAAAAATAACAATATAGCTTAGTTTTTGCCACAACACTATTTTTTTCTGAAGGCCTGAGAGGAAATATGTCAGCCATCCACAGATGTTGGGAACCAGTGTGAAGACTTGCTTCTCTGCAGTAACCCACACTGCACACTCTTTGTGGGGCGTTTCACTTTCGCATGCCAAGTTACCTGCAATACTTTCCTATAATTTTAGGTGGGCAGGAAAACCACTTTTTCCATTAGGAGATGAGGTCATTTGCACATGACCTGGTATGTACATAATGCAGTAGAGGTCATTGGCATATGATCTGGATGCTTACAATGCAGTAAGGGTGCAACTTCTCCAACTGTTAAAACTCTGCTTTGGAGGGAAAAGGTGGCAAAGCATTTAGACCATACCAAGTACCCTAGCCCCTGAGAGCCACGGCACCGTTTTCACTGCTGTTACTTTGTGCTTTTTAAATATGCAAAAGTGTTACATGCTTAAAGTCTTAAACATTGAAAAATAGCCTTCCCAGAACAACAAAATAGCCTGTGTCCCAGAGCACCCACTCCCTACACCCTGACTACGCCTTAAACCAAAGCTCCCTCAACCAGTGCTGGTACATATCCTTTTCTGGGAAGAGTAATATGTAAGTCACAGCAAATCCAAAAAACGGGTTTTTTGGTTTGGTTTGGTTTGGTTGTTTGTTTTTGTTTTGTTTGGTTGTTGTTGGGTTTGTTTGTTTGTTTGTTTTTTGGTTTTGTTTTTTTGGGGGTTTTTTGGGGGGGGTCTATTTTGCCAACAAACTTAATAAAAGGCACAGAACAGGAGTGGAAAGCCTAAGGGGCATAAAGAACAGAGTTCAGCTGCCTTCCTTTTTCCCAACACCTAAGGTGCTCACAAGCCAGTTTCTAGACACACGCCTCTACACGTGGAACAGACCTTTCCTGTCCACGCACCAAGAGACACTGGAAATAAACAACGATGCTGAGCTACCCGGTTCCCCGAGCCCGTGTTTGCATTACACAGTCCCTTACCTTAGCAGGCTTTCAAAGACGCATTAGTGTTCCTTGCGGAAGCTAAGCCCACAGCTAGGTGAGCCTACACAAAGGGAGACCCGCTCCCGAGCCTTTACTAGAGACTACAACTTGCTGGAATGCTGACAGCTCAGTGTCATCACGCCTGCCTAGCAGCAGGTGGGAGGCCCTGAGTCACTGGCTCAGACAGGCCCACCATGCCAACTGTGCTCCCGTGGCCTGACACCCTAGGAACCCGGAGGAATAAACACTGAGTTTGAACAGTGCTACGCACTGGACCTGGGGCCAGACTCTGAGGACCGCGCATGGCGGTTCGGACTATGCCAGCCGCGGATACCCCACCTGGAGGTGCAGACGCTGCCCTGACTGACTGCAGCGGGTACCGCGCCAGGAGGTGCAGACGCTGCCCCGACTGCAGCGGGCACCCCACGCGGAGGGGCAGACGCTGCTCAGACTGCAGTGGGCAGCCAGGCTGGAGGGGCAGACCCCGTCCAGGCTGCAGCGGGTACCCCGCCTTGGCCGTGCAGACGCCACCCAGGCTGCAGCACCTAGCCCACCTGGGCTTGTACATGCCGCCCCCCGAGGCCGGGGGCTATCCCGCCCCATGTCCCCTCGCGGCCGCGGGCTCACCTGGTCCCCCCGACGTTCAGCTGTACGATCTCCCCGCTGCTGGCCGCCGCCGCGGCGAAGCTGCCGCAGTGCCCGCCCGCCATGTCTGCGGCCGGAGCCGGGGCCGAGGCCAGGAGCGGCGGCGGCTCGGCGGCCGGAGCACAACACGGAGCGCCGAGCCTCCCGCAGCGTCCCGGCTCGCACCCTCTTCCCCGGCTACGTGCTTGCGGCCTCCGCCTCTCGTGGTTGCAGGCCGCTGGCCCAGCCCAGCCTCTTCTCAGGGCTCACTCGCCTCCATGGCGGCCGCCACAACCTGAGAGGACGGATCGCCGCGTGGGACAAAAAGCCGCAAGTTTGCGCTTCCCAGCAAAGGATAGGAGTGGGTGGGGTTGGAGAAAGGGAGGAGCTCCTGGCGGTGGGCGGACCTGGAGTGGAGGGTCTTGTGCCACTGATGCCCTAGGAAAGATTTGGGTTTTTTGTTTTGTTTTCTTTTTTTTCTTTTTTTTTTTTCAGTTACCAGTACACAGATTCCGGGAAGAAAGAAAATTTCGCATTTGTTCAGATCGATGTCTAAATGTACGTGTGCACATTCAATGAAAAGTTAAGAAACTGAACACCTTGCATCCAAGCTCAGTTAACTTCCACGCTGCCTCTGCTCAGGGTAGGAGGAAGCAGAAACACCCCTGGGGTGCGCAATGTCCAACAGCATGTTTCTAGAATGTGCATACACACAATTCGTTTACTGATCGCTTTTTGCTCTCAGCATTATGTATTGGAGCCTTAATATTTCATTCGTGCGTGTGTGTGTGTGTGTGTGTGTGTGTGTGTGTGTGTGTGTGTTAACTGTTCACTGTAGGTACTGAGAATTGAACCCAGAACTTCACACATGCAGAGCAGTCTACCACTCAGCCCTAATACCTCTTCAAAAATAGAAGATTGAGGTTTAAAATAACTACACAACTCGCAGGGGTGGGGGGGTCTGATCATATTCCATTGCATTCATGTATGAAATTCACAAAGAATACTATCTTAAGTGCTGTGATGCTGGAAAGGAACAAGGTTCTAGGTGGTGCTCTGGATGCATACGGAAGGACAGGATAGGCTTCCAGGCTTGCCCGAGGTAGTAGGCTCACAGAAAAGGAAGCTGCCTGACCCCGTTATGGTCACCATTGCTGTGATGAAACACCATGACCAAGAGTGACTCGGGGAGGAAAGGATTTATTTCACTGACGCTTCCATAGCACAGGTCCTCACTGAGAGACGTTAGGGCAGGAACCTGGAGCGGGGAGCTGATGCCGAGGCCACAGAGGAGCACTACTTCCTGGCTTCCTTGTCCTGCTTTCTCACGGAACTCAGGACCACCAGCCCAGGGGGTGTGCCCTGCCCCTCCCCCACCCCGCCCCATCCATCTGTAAATAAAAAAATGTCCTGTAGGCCTAGCTACAGCCTGATCTTACAGAGACGGTCTCTCCATTGATATTCCCTCCTCTCAGATGACTCTAGGTAGTGTCAAGTTGTCATTAAAAACTAGCCAGAAAGAGAAATACAGGAAGGCGTGTCCACATGGAGAGATAGCTCTCATTATTCAGAACCCTAAGCAGTCAGACAGGAAGGAAAAGATAAGGGCACAGACTGTGGACTAATCTCCTACTGGCAACAAATAACCGGCTTTCATTAGCTGTGGTTTGAGAAAGAAATGTCCCCACAGGCTCCTGCATCTGAACACTGCCCAACCCCACGCCGGCTCCCACGGCCACCCCCACCCCACCCCTGACCCCACCCTTATCCCTACCTCCACCCCCATTCCCACTTCCACCCCCACATCTACTCCCACCCCCACCACATCCTCACACCCACCCCACACCCACACCCACTCCCACACACCCACCCCACACCCACACCCACTCCCACTCCCACACACACCCACACTCACCCCATCCCCACACCCACACCCACCTTTATCCCCACACCCACACTCATCCTTATCCCCACACCCACACCCACACCCACACTCACCCCTAACCCCACACCCTCACCCCCACCCCATCCCCACACTTACACTCTTCGACCCCCACCCACACTCCCACCACCATCCCCACCCCCACTCCATTCCCACACCCACACCCATCCTTATCCCCATACCCACACCCACACCCACCCCAATCCCCACACCCACACCCACCCACACCCCCACCCCATCGCCACACCCACACACACCTCAACCCCCACCCACACTCCCACCGCCACCTCCACCCCACCCCCTCCCCCAGGGAGTGATGCAGTTTTACAAAGTTATGGACCTATAAACGGTGAAGATTCACCGATGGAAGTGGATCACTGAGGAAAGGCCTTGAGATTTTACAATGTGACCCTAGCACCTGCCTTCTCTCTGCTTCCTGTTCCTCTAAGCTGTGAGGCATCCCACTGCGCATGCGGCCTCCGTGGAGCGCCTGCTGCCATGCTCTCCCCGCCATGACGGGCTGTGTCACTTCACACTGTAAGACACAGCAGCCCTTTCCTTCATTAGGTTGCTTCTTGTCACGTACCGGTCATGGCAATAAGACAAGTACAGGCTGCGCATATTGAGACGAAACATCGACACGGTAATAGGTAGAAGTGCTTCGAAAACTCTTGATCCAAACCGTATCATTTAAAGGAACCAGGAAAGGGAGAAGAATTCAAAAGAACTGTTCAAGTGCTCAAAATGTAACGTCATACCCCACGAGCTAGTCATCTCTGTCTTAGTTACTTTTCTTTTGCTGTGAAGAGACATCGTGACCAAGACAACTTATAAAAGGAAGCATTTAGCTGGGATATTGCTTGCCGTTTCAGAGGGTCACTCAGCGGCCACCATGGCTGGATGCAGACAGGCATGGCACTGGAGCTTACATCCTGCTCTAAACCTCAGAGCCCACACCCAGCCACGCCCCTCTAACACGCCACACCTCCCAATCCTTCCCAAACAGCTCCACAACCTGGAGGTCATGCACTCAAATATATGAGCCTATAGGGGCCATTCAAATTCAAACCACCACCTTCTCTGAAGTTGCTGAGATTCCCTGATTAGCGTATAAGAATGCATCAGGCGGTGGTGGCGCACGCCTTTAATCCCAGCACTCAGGAGGCAGAGACAGGCGGATCACTGGGAGTTCGAGGCCAGCCTGGTCTACAAAGGGAGTCCAGGACAGCCAAGGCTACACAGAGAAACCCTGTCTCAAAACAAACAAACAAACAAACAAAAAACAGAAACAAAAAAAAGAAAGAAAAAAGAAAAAGAATGCATTACGGTGTGATCACAGTCTTGTGTGAAGTATCAACAAATTTTGTTATTTCAGAGAGATAACACATCTCCTTAATAGATTAATAGATGTATTCAGAATTGGGTGTAGTGCTGGCTACTTAAGCAAAAGAAAAAAGTTTAACACTGCCATGCTCAGTTTGGCACAGATATGTGTACAGCTGTGTGAATGTGAAATTTTGAGAAAGTTCTTTTTAAGCATATGTTTTAGATAGCGAATAGTAAGACTTGGGTTGTGCTCATTCTTCTTCTTGTCAAAAATTTTAAGTCTGACTGAGTTTATATGAACAGAAAAAGTAAGTACATATTTTTTCTAATAGAAAAACCAAAGTGTTAGCCTACTTGAATATCAAATTTCATAGGTTCTTTATCCTACACGGCCAAGTACACTATTTTAGGGGATATTGGGTGTAGAAGAAAATATTGCTAGAAACCTTTTTTCAAACATCATATCCTACTTAATTTTTGGTTGACATATTTTCTGGGCTTCCTCCATATTTATAATAATTAACGATAACATGGTAAGTAATGTTGTTTTAAAAATATTTATTTTTTTCGAGGCCAGCCTGGTCTACAAAGTTAGTCCAGGACAGCCAAGGCTACACAGAGAAACCCTGTCTTGAAAAAAACAAAAAAATATTTTTATCTCATGTGTATATGGGTGTATTGTCTGCATGTATGTATGTGCACTATATGTGTGCAGTGCTACTGCCTATGGAGGCTAGAAAAGGGCATCAGATCCCCTCAGAACTAGAGTTACAGATGGCTATGAATCACCATGCAGATGCTGGAATTGAACCTGGGCCCTCTGCATGAGCAATGAGTGCTCTTGAATTCTGCATCACCTCTCCAGCTATTCCCTTAATTTTCTTTTGAGATTTCTCAAAGTCAGTGAAGATTCACTTTGCAAATAACTTAGAATAAATATTCTACCCAAATATACCATGAGTGGTGGGTAGTAGTGGGTTTAATTTGCATGGTATTTTTCTGCCTGGTGGAATCATTTAGCGCTTAGTTGTGACAGATGAATGGTTGGTGCACCAGACAGTTTAAACGACATTACTGTTTTCCATTCCTTCTCAATAAAGATGACCTTTCTTCTGTCAAGCATCTTAGTGACTCCAGTGACAATTCAAAGCCACCACGGTTCAGTGCATTCCGAATTACTCCTGGCTTACAAACAGAAGCACATTCTACATACGGTGGTAGAGGTTGGAGATCAGCTCACAGATGCCGTCAGGCATGAATGTGACATGTCTCTTACAAGATCCCTTTCCGATGCTCTGTCTCCAGCTGATGGTGCTATTTGGGAGATTCTGGCCTAACTACCAAACGTAGGTCACTAGGTGTAGGCTTTGGAGATCACACTGGTCCTCGGTTCTTGCTCTCTGCTTCTTAGTCAACTGTCACTGGAAGAGCATCTCTACCGATGCAGATGTTCATTGGTACATGCTGCCTCTGTTACCAGGAACTAAAATCCTCTTAAAGTATGAACCCAAACAAACCTTTCTTCTCTTCAGTTGTTTCTGTCAAGTATTTAGGTTACAATGGTGCAAGAGCTAATTAACATACTGGCTAATAAGCTATGAATGGAGTTCCCTCAAATGCTGTTTCCTTGGAGCTGATATTTTGACTGTATGGCACTACAGATTAGGCCCACAGGTCAGAGGCTTGGTTTCAAGCTTGCAACATGAGTATGTGGTGTAAATGCTAAAAGGCAGAGGTAGGTATGTAAGTCAGTGGCAGGGTACCCTCCAGGAGGATTTGTAGACCCTCAGCCCATTCCTTTTCCTCACTTCCTGGCTATGGGAAGTCAGGAAATGAAACCTTGCAAGCTATAAGTGAAAAGCCCATCTTTCTCTTTATAAGTCAACCATCACATGTATTTGTTATAGCACCAAAAAGCTGACTAGCACAAGTGGCTCACAGAGTTTAGGGAAATATGCTTACTGCTCACCAAGGATGTGGATGAAATGGTACCTCAGGAAGAGGTGTGGCACTTCTGTGCCCTCCAAGAGCCTCCATGTGCTCAGCTATTGGGCAGTTCTGTGAACACGTCCACTGGGTTTTCTGAGAACTTCACTGAATAAGCACGGGCAACAAGGCTTGAACGAGCTCGAATTAAAAGGTGCCATGTAAGGCTGATAGACTGAGTGTTTCCAATTCCACTCAGTCCCTGTATAGAACATTCTTTCCTCCGTGCTGTGGAGCAGGACCCTTCTGGAATAGGGAGTCTTACTTAGACAAGCAGGCCAGGGAGCTCCTGTTGGCCAGCTTCCAGACTGAAGGCAGGGCAGATTCTGTGATCTGCTTTGAGGAAGAGAATGCTGTTTCCTATGGTCTGCCTTCAGGAGCAAGTGATGAGCCTGGAGCTGCAAAGGAAAATCGGCATTATGCAGATAAAAACAAACACCATGCAAAACTGGGCACAGGCCACCTTCCTAAGCTCTTTCTGCCTGTTAGACCTGCCAGCCTTAACTGAGCTTTTGCTTCCTAATTGTATGAGATGGTGCCCAGGGCATGACCTGTCCTCTCAAGGGCAAAGGTCATTTGCCTCACCTAGAATCTATAGTTCTTTCCCTGGGGCCTGGAGGCAAGTGAGTGTGGGGGTGGTTGGAGGGGGGGAGCAGGGAGCTGGCGGGAAGAGGTTCTGACTCCTTCCTAGAGTGTACCAGCCAAGAAGGTGCTCTATCTTCTACTTTGCAATACGTATTAGCTATTTTTCTGGTGCTGAGATAAAATACCTTGACCCAAAGCAACTTAGACTAGCAAAGGATTTATTTTGCTTACACAACATGGTCTAGGTAGTCCAGCAATGGCTTCTGAATGCTGGAGAGGTCCAGCATCCTGTAGTTGCTTAGCCTTACGAGGCTGGATGTCTCATCAGAGCCCTGATACTGGAGGCCTAGAGGATTCCTGGAGAGCTGCTAGTCCTCGATCTGTGTCGGAAAGGAATTCTGCAGCTCCCGGACAGGTGGCCTCACCAGCAGCAAGAAGGAACAGGGTGGTGGGAACCATGTTACATCTCCTGAGAAAACTTCTCGAGTCTTCTGTGAGAGATCTCCTTGCGGCAAGGCCCTTAGAGCTTTTCTCCCACTTGGCAAGATCCAGTGGGACTGATATCCAGAATGACTTTTGAGAAAAATACATGAGTCTTCTGTGAGTGATCTCCTTGTGGCAAGGCCCTTGGAGCTTTCCTCCCACTTGGCGAGATCCAGTGGGAGAGATGCCCAGAATGACTTATGTCAACCCTTGAGAGATGGAGCCATGATTCCGCTTAAAGGTCAAGTAAAGACATGATTGGCCAAGACCTTTATAATAAAGATTCCTTAACAGATGGTCTTTAATATTGATAAAATATTTGAGGAAGAAGAGGGGTTTGGAAAGGTCAGCTGCTTCTTCTGTGGACCTAAGTATGCTAATGCATCAGAGTGAGAGAAAGGTCAACACCAAGAGAAGATAGGGCCTGAAGAGAGAAGACCTACTGAGATGGAGCCCTAAAGGTCAATAGTAAGAGTTCATTCTTAGGTCAAGTTAACTTAACTTCAGGACAAGCTAGTAAGTAAAAATTTGTCATGACCTTAAAAAAAATTGGATAGATTCATTCCCACCTTGGACAAGGAAGAAAATAGTATTGGATAATGACAAATGATAATTATTTCTGCTTAATGAGAATTGTAATAGAGTAGAACTATATTGTATAATTACATACGATTGACATATAAGATAACTGAATAAATATTATGAATATATATTGATTTAGACTATAATAAGATATAAAAGTTATTTTTGCTATCAGAGGCTTATTCTGAGATTTTTAATTGTTTTTACTTTGAAACTGAATGTTTGGTTCCAGCTTGTACACAAACCAAACTGGTTGTGCCTGGCTAGAAATAATCATTTGGCTTGCAATACTTAGGTGTATTTAGTTATGACATAATCATTTGCATTGTAATACTATACTGCTTAGATATGGACAAAGGTCAATCACTAACTAGGAGGGAACAAGAGAAACTTAATACTGAGATTTTTGGATAATAATTAAAGGTTAATCTGATATTGTACATGTGTAATGCTCCAACATTCTGTATAAATAAAGACAGCTCAAACTATTCAGGACCACTTGCTCAAACTGCAACAAGTGGTCAGAGTTTTCCTTTTTGCTGACTCCATGTCTCCATCCCGGGTTACTGAACTTACTGGATACAGACTCCTCTGACAAGAGAGCTTCCTTCTTCCATGTCTTTTCACCTGGGCTGTCACCAGAAGGTACAATTCACATTAAGAATGAGCCTCCCTACTTTATGGGGATCCAGTGCCGTGCGTTTTAGTTGATCAGATCAAGCCAGGCTGACAGTCAGGATGAGCCCTCACACCCTGATATGAATTAAAGCCATTCCCTAGAAGCTCGTGAGATAGGCCTTGTGGGCTGGTGAGAACTCTCACCTTCCAAATTCCCAGTAACTATGAATTGTCCTCTTTGGTCTCTTCGGCCTTGCTCAGCCTTTGTCTGCACTTCAACTGCTTTATCCGTGGCTGCCTTTTGAGGGTCCACCCTTTGATGATCCACCCTTTGAGGGTCCACCCTTTGAGGGTCAACTCTTTGCTCTGCCAAAGGTGAAACCATGCAGAGTCCTCTTCCTGCAGAGGAACTGTCACTCTGCCAAAATCAACTTTCTTGGTTTCTTGATAGCCTTGGCTCTGGTGGACGCATGAATAAAACTGTCTGGGGCTGGAAAGATGGCTCACAGTATGTTGTTCTTACAGAGGACCCTGGTTAGGTTGCCAGCACCCACATCAGAGAGCTCACTGCCACCTGTAACTCCAGTGTCAGGGGATCCAAGGCCCTCTTCTGGTTTTCATGAGCACACATACCCAGATACAGATATATACACATGATTTTTAAAAATAAATCTTTAAAAAATAACTATTTGCCTTTTCCTCATTAGGATGGAAGCAGCATTATCTTGGGGCTCTTACCTCTTATGTGTAAGTACAACTACAGTGTAATTTAAATTATAATTCCCAGAGTTATAGTCTCTGCCTCTTGGTTGTCTTTCAGTTAGGTCTGCGGTAGAGGATGGAGCCCACTGTGGGCAATCTAGGGAAACACTAGGTTAAAAATAAGTTAAAATTTTACTTTTATAGAAAAAAAAAGCAAGGTGCTACTATAGGAATTTTATGTTTAAAGAGAAAATGATTTTCCTGCCACTGATCAAATTAGTAATATTATTGAGCCATCGAGTAGTGGTTCAGAATTCTAATAGGCGGAACACTCAACAAAGTCTCTCTGTACCGCCTCATCCACAAACAGCAACGCCCTCACAGTGACCACATTGTTCTGCATTCTGCTCTTGGGATGTTCTCCCTTTAAAGGTCAGAGCAGAACTGGAAAGCAGCCTTTCCTGCTTCAGGCCAAAAGGCGGTCACACGGGGTCAAGCTCTCTTGACGCACCTACCCTGCTCTGTCCTTCCAACCACTGCCTCCTTCCTATGTGACTGACAGCGATGACTGCAACTGAGTGTTGTTTTCTTCCTCGGCTGGGACACAGAAAGGCCGATTTCCTCTCCTCTATAGAGGTCAGCAAGCTGGTGAAGTTGCTGTGAAGTGAGGGGTAGAAAGAGTGTAAAACTCTATTCTTTCACCCATTTCCCTTCTTGTCACCTACCTAGATCATTCCGTGAGAGTGGAATGGATGCAGCAAACCATTACCTGCCGTCAGCCTGGGGGTCCTGAGGGGAAGGCAGTTTGCATTGGTCAGAGAACCACTGACCCTGGTGATCTGAGTCCCATATGGTGTCACGCACAGGAATCAGAGGGCAGAGTAATAGTGAACCACTAAGCGAATGGAAGGACACTCGGAAGAAATACCCAGGAAAAAGAAATGTTCAAAAGTCCAGAATGCATAATTTCCAGGAGAGACCCAGAAACAAGAGAATCATGTAGAAGAGTGAAATGGGCTAGATTGGCGGCTCCAAGGAGAACTTTGGTTTTGAAGCAAATCCTTGCTGCAGGGCAGGGTTGTATTTCTTCTATTCATTTCTGTTACCTTGAAGGCCAATTCTAAGTCCCCACTAATGTGGAAAGGGCAGGTGCCATCTATGGAGCACATGAGTGGATTCTTAAACATCTTCCACTCATGGCCTGATCTTTTAGTCTAAGAAAAACCTGCAAGACCTTGAGCATATGAGTATGTGAAGTAGTATACAAGTAAAATTATTTACCGAGAATAAGTCATAAGGAGACTGAGTGAGATGGCTTAATGGGTTAAGGTGCCTACTATAGAAGCCTTGTGACCTGAGTGTGAGTCCCAGGACCCAGGTAAAGGTGGAAAGAGAACCAGCTCCATCAATTGTCCTCATGTGCGCATGCCAAAAATAATAACAATCAGACAATAATAACAATCAATCAGACAATAATAACAATCAGACAATAATAACAATCAATCAGACAATAATAACAACCAGACAATAATAACAATCAGACAATAATAACAATTAGTAAATAATAACAATCAGTAAACTTTTGAAAGGCCATGTTAGAAATTCACTAGAAGGCATTTCTTTGGGAAATATAGGTTTGCCATGTGCATACTGAGAAGGATGTCTGTGCTGGTGTACACATAAATAACTAAATACGGGCATCTCTGATGTCTCTCAGAGTTGTTCTATGTTTTGGTCCGTGCGGAGAAGGCTGATGAGCATAAATACACAGTGGGAAACACCAGAAGCCACTGCAGAAATCACGAGAAGTAGTGCTGTAACCCCAAGCCAACATTCATTTCACGATCTCTTATGAGTCTCAAGAAAGAAGTTCAGACTACTGTTCAAGCTCATACACTCTAATGCAATCTAATGCTAAGCCATACTAGTCTGATACAGACTGAGAAACAACAATGGGAAAATTCCAAAAGTCTATGTTTTCAGTAAATAGAGCCACTGTGTTTCTGTGAGAGAAAACTTTACAGGCAGCAGTAAAAACACCACAACGCATGACACACGAGTGTCCTATCTGAGCCAACATGTTTCATGCAGCATTCCTTGTTGCTGTGCGTCAGGATTGCATGTGCAATGCAGAATGTGCATGTGGCGTGTTCAGAGCCTAGGCCACAGTGAAGTCCCATAGAGCAACACAGGAGAGCACTGCCACACACACGCCAACGTGTTCTGGATTTGACTTTGAATACAACCTTGGTCACTGCACATTCAGAAACCTTTTAATGCTGCCAGGATTTTTGTGACTCTCACCTTCAGTTGCCTGACCTCATATAGGGTTGTGATGCCAAGTTTCAGAAGCTGAACTCAGAGGAGTGAAGGCAGGAAAGGGCGTTCGGCCCATGGGGAACCCACACCTTGCTCCTGTATAAATTGCCACTGTTACATAAGGTGAGTTAGGATGGACTGAGTGCCATGGAATATAGGAATATATGTTGCATGGGCAATGCTGGGCGGATGTTCAAATGTCCCTTTAAGGGTAAATAAGGAAGACTTGTTTACCAAACAGGCTGTTCAGGGCATAAAACCAAATGCCTGGGAGAGGTCGTGGTGTGGTAGGGGAACTGAGAAAGAAGGATGCCTGTCCCTCTTGCTGGGGCAACTGTGGGAGAGAGATCGAAGGATAGAACGCATAGAGAAAAACAAGCAGAAGGAGAGGCATAATGCATAGGGCCTTCTCTGTCAAGCTGACACTTTGGTTTAATATTATAGATGCTGGCAAGTAGCAATGTCTCCTCAAAGGTAGGGATGGCAAGACTGATATTTATATGGTGGGAAACTTGGGGTTTAGAAAAGGCTGGTACAAAGAAAGGGGAGTAGAGTCTCTTGCTAGGCGTAAGTTACATGAGGTGAAAAATGATGGGGATATAACCTAAGGGAATCAACTATGAAGAATTATGTCAGCAGTGTCTTAACTTTGCTTTTCCTATGGGGATTTCAGACACCACCCTGTGAAGTGTCTGTCTGTCTGTCTGTCTGTCTGTCTGTCTGTCTGTCTGTCTCTCTCTCTCTCTCTCTCTCTCTCTGTGTGTGTGTGTGTGTGTGTGTGTGTGTGTGTGTGTGTGTGTGTGTGTTCAGATGAACAGTTGGTAGACTGACTTTTGGGGCTAATATGTTTGCAAATACCATCTTTTCTATCTCTCAGAAGAAACTCCCAGCGAGTGTACACTCATTTGCTAACATTTTATAGGGGTGAGTTTGGGGAAGTGACTTCACCACTAGCTTAGGACCTATCCTGAAGCTTGGGTTGTATAGTGAAGGGACAGTTGTGGGCATCTCTGCAAACACCATGGCCAGCAGAGTGTCAGTTGGCAAGAGGCAAGAAGGAAATTCAGTTCAATATGACTCATAAGCTGCTGCTGGTTTGTTGTTTTAAAAGAAAACCCCAACTGTTCTATTTTACCAAAAAAGACTCAGGAACAAGAAGCTGGATTGAAAACCTACCAGCTCAGAGAGGCAGAGAAAGAACCCAGCTGACCTTCCTACTTAGCTCAGGTACCAATGGAAAAGGCCCCAAAGATTCACCAGCTCAGCTAACAGCCCAGGGGGAAAAGGCAAAAAAACGCTTGCTAGCTCAAACTTCAAAAAGTCCAAAACACCAAAGGCCAAGGAGCTGAGGAGCTCAAAAGCTAAAGAGCTAAACCCCTCTACTTCTACATTAAATACTCCTCAACTTGAAGTCCCTCCTACTCTTTAATCCCTGTCAGCTGGTTCCTTGCTCCACCTCTTGACGTAGGGTTAACTTTATTAAATCCTGTGTACAGGAAGCTCTTGGATTAAAGGTGTGTGTTAGGGTTCAATCCCACCAAACAAAAGACAGGATTTTACACTTCACAGTCTCAGAGACTACAATGGGATGAAATGTCCTTCAACATTGGCTCAAACTTTAAGAGTCTGGACACCAAGTAGTTTATTTTAGGAATATTTAAGCACAGTATAATCTGGTGAAAAAAACTTCCTGGTGACAATAAACTCAATCCTATGTACACAGTAAAGCTTAAGATATGACTACATAGAAATTCTTTGTAAGTTGCTTGTGACATTTCCCATAAAGATGGGTTCTATAGATTGGCTGAGAAAAATAGGCTTATGATGAGGGAATGAGGTAGGATGTGATATGTCTCAGCCACACAGACAGCACATAGGTCACCAGGCTGTTAGCCACCTCTGCTCCCAGCCCTCTGGGTGGGAAAAAGGTTAGACATCCCTCCCTCTGAAGAGATAAGTCTTCATGTTTCACATTCCTGCTTTTCCTGGTGCTTATCTGTGAGCACCAAGACCTTTTTGTGCCTCCTGAAGGCACTTATCTCAATGCAAGGGCCAGGTGCTGCTGTCTAAAAGAATGTGTGATTTGAACCACACAAGTGAGGAAAGGGATTCAGACAAAAGAGGGTGAGAGGGATGGAGGGTGGGCCAGGTAGACAGTGGACTAGACAGATGACAACGAGGAGTCAGGAACACGCATGTCTGGGGACCTGTTAGGTGTCTTGGCTATGTGAAGCTGGTGACACATACCGAGAGAATTTTGCTCTAGTTCTTTTGTTCTTATTTGTCTTTATTAAGCCATTAATCCAACCATGACTGTGCTACCCAATCAGTAGTATTCCAAAGTATGTAGGAGACTTGGAATGGGTCAAGGAGTGAGAGGGAAGGTTCGAGCACTGTTGGCTGTTTTAAGACACAAGCAAAGGAGTCACATTGCTATATTTTGTATTATTTGTTATGGTATTACAAAGTATATATTTTGCTTGATTTCTTCTGGACTCCTTTTGTGATCTATGGATCCGTTTAGCAGCATTGGCTTCTTCCCAAAGGCCTATGACAGATCTAGATGCAGGTTACTGGCCTCTTTCATGGTTCCAGATACGGGTTCTGTCTAAATGAACAGGCCTTAGAGCCAATCAGAAAGCGGTCGGGTATTCTCAACGCATTGGCGCTGCTATTGGACCAGTGGGCTTATGTCGAAAACAGCTCCTTGTGACACATGGTCATGCCCATATTGCAGAACCATCCCCTCACCCTCACCAGAGAAGCTGCTCACATCAGATGCCGATCAACACAGAGGCTCCCAACAGGTCACTGTGCAGAGACCCAGAGACTGTGGAGTACTTAGTTCCAACGTGGACATAGTTACCACATCGCTCCCCTCAAAGATCATGGATCTTTGAGAAAGAGGGAATAGAAATACCGTAAGATGCAGAGGTGATGGATAACATCAAAGAAACCGTGGCTTCCAAACACAGCAGGAGAGTTGAACATATGAACTGGCAGCAATCGTGACAGCGTGTACAAGCCCCAGTCAGACAAAATCCCAGCAAAGAGAGGGGAAGATGGGCAAAAGTCCCATGATCAGCTGAAAATTTATTTACTAAGATGCTTCTAGTATAAGAAGAGTCAGTTTTCTTTAATGATGTGGATCCTAGGGGTCCACCACACACATGGCTTGTCTCACTCCTAAGACTAGCCGAGCAACATAAACCGGAGAAGAAATCTCACAGCTGTGGGGGATGGGGAGGAAAGCTAGTAGAGAATGACTATGGGACGAGTTGGGGGAGAAGACGTAAACACATCCATCACATAAACAATCCCAGAAGAAAAATAGTACAACTTAAACCAGCAAAAAGCCCAGAATAAATGCAAATCCTGCATGCTGTGATCCTTGTTATAAACACAATTACTTGGCTCTAAGCACCTTCCTGGAGGCTTGTCTCTGCCCATCCCTGAGGCTCAGCCTTCCTTCAAGGCTATCGCTAATCTTCGATACATGGATTTCTATCTAATTCATTTTGAAAACTACCCAGTATTCACCATCTCCTTTCCCCTGGTCCTCTTGTCTACTGACTTCCTCGTCCTCCTGTCTTCACACTTTTCTGACTTCCCATTTGCCGCTCCCTGTAACAGAGTAGATGGAGTCTCAGCTGAATTCCACTGCATTCCATTTTTCCTATGCGTCCTCATTACTATGAAGTCATCACACACGTTTTCTTTGTCTGTAAAGTGCTTGAGGATAAGCACCTCTGCCACAAACACTCTGCATTCCTGGGATCCTTGGCCTTCTGGAAAACTCATGCTTCTCTTAGCATCTGTCTCCTTGTGTATTATTTTACACACACACACACACACACACACACACACACACACACACACACACACACACGTTTATAAAGCACTAGGAATGTACCAGCTGTATCATGCTGGACAAAGTCATGATAAAGATAAAAGATGAAGCTTTGAGTCTGTGAATTTACAACTTTGTGATAAGGGCAGATAGAAAAAGTAACCATTAGAAAATTACAGGAAAAACACATTTCAATTCACTAATGTGATTTTAAGAACTATAGGCAGTAAGTGAAGCCATGAATAAGTGTGTACTGTTGACGTGAGTACGGCTGTGTCAAGGACAAGTGTCTCTGACCCTCGAGCAGCAAAGCCTGCCGATGGTCTGAGTGAGTGTTGACAGTGTGTGCGGAAAATCCCCACCACAGCTGTCTTTCCCCAGATGTCACAGCCTGAACCCTCCTCGCCTACAGAGACTGCTCCTCCCCAGGTTAACTAGGCTCGCTTCCTTCTTCAGCTGTATGTAATAACTCCGCCTCATTCTATAGCTGTATTCAATAGCCCCACCTCCCATGTTTCATCCTATATAATAAACTGGACAACGCAGTTTCTACACGAGGAAGCCCTCACCACTCAATCTCAGCTTCTTTACGACTGTGTCTTCTTCACTCTCTTGCTGCCCTTCGTCAAGATTGGTGGAGGGGTTGCCTGAATCAGGAATGCACTCAGATAGCTTCTGGGAGATTGTTAACCACACTTGGGGTGGAACGCTATGCTGATAGAACCTGTTTTATCACCTGAGTTTCTGTATGAAACCTCTCACTCAGGCTCCTGTATGTAGGACCAAAAAAAAAAAAAAAAAAAAAAAAGTTCACCAGGCTGGACTTGCATAAATTATTTCCTTGTTCTCTCATGGGTCCCTGTCTTGGGTGAATAGGAGTCACTGACAGAATAGGATGACCAAGGCTCAAGGCATGGGTCAGGGGGACAGGTGGTATTTTAAGAGAACAGCAAGGTTGCATGCATGACCAGCAAGAAAATATTATTGGGAGATGATCCACGGGAAACTGCTCAGTATTGGGTAGAAGAGAAAAAGTGTGTTTGTGTGTGTTGCGGGGAGAACAAATAGCCCTGCAAAGGAGAGTAGATGAGTGAAACACAACATCCACAAAGGACGAGCTCGGGTCCAGCAATGAGTTCCAGCGGCCACATGAGTTCCTCGAATATAACATGAAGGTGAACAGCTGACTTACAAATGATGCCCTAAAAACAACATCAGACACAGCCGCAGGGATGGAGAGTGGGGGAGCGTGCAGTGTTGGACCAGGGCAGCGGACAGAGAGACCGCATCTAGCTGTAAGACGTTGTCGGAGTTTGACTGTTCCTGCTGGTGGCTCAGTCTTCAAGGGTCTGTGATATTCTCAGACTATTCAGGCATAGACAAGTGCACAGGCCATGCCCAGAGCCTTAGCGTCAACCAAGATAAGGTGTGTCTAATATTTAACAAACACACATTTTCCTTTTCCCCAGGGACATTGCTTCTTTGGGAATCTTTGGCCAAACATGAGAATAAACTTTGGGAAGCCTGATAACTGAGCACAAAAAGAAATGATAGCTTTTAGTGAATAGGAAACTATGAAACACACAATTTTAGAAAACATGATCATGTCTAAGTGAATTTCTCAACTCGGCCACCAGATGGAAACATTCTTTCAAAAATTGCTTTATATCCACTTTCAACATATTACCCCCAGAATGGCAGGGTTTTAGGGTGTTTGCCTTCCTCTCCCACCTCTCCTGTGCTGACATCACGGAAGCCCCACCCATTGCAAGAGTTGCCCTTTCACCTCTCACCTCTCACCATATCACACACAGTCTTTACCGTCCTACCTCTTTCTAGCTTAGACACTGGGACCCACATATGAAAAGGATATGCCATTTTGTCTTTCTGAGCCCAAGTAACTTCATGAATACACTTTCAAACGACCATGGAGCAAACCAGCAAGGCTTACCATCCCTGAACACAAGTACACACAAACTTGAAGATTGAACAACACACTTCTGAGTGAACAGTGAGTGAGTCATGGAAGCAGTTGAGGAGGCCATTGAAACATCCCTAGGGTCAAGTGATAAGGAAAGTGCTGCCTCCCAGAGCCTCTGGAGCACAGCCAAGGCAGACTAAGAAGATATTATTTATAGCTACAACTGCTTGCTTTAAAATATTACAGAGCACAACTAAGTAAATAAATCAGTAATCTCAAATAATAACCTTAAGCCACTAGAAAAACAAGAAGCCAAACCCAAATCCAGTAAACAGCAAGAAGTGATATAGACCAGAGTACAAATAAATGAAATAGACACAAAAAGTAGATTTTATAGAACTAGCCAAATACAAAGTTCAATTTTTTAAAAGATTAAAATGAGTGCCAGCTCCCTGAGAAAGATATAAATATTAAATCTATACACCAATAAATAGATGATAGATAAATAGATATGGAAATGGTTGATAGATAGATAGATAGATAGATAGATAGATAGACAGACAGACAGATAGATGGTGTGGTGGCTTGAATAAGAATGGCTCCCACCCTGCACTTCAGCAGCCAGTGAGCTGGCCCTGCCCCTCTCCAGCTGCAACACTTGAGAGAGCAGGCCCTGCCCCTCATCTGGTCAGCACAGTAGAGGAGGTGGGGAGCGGGGGTGGGGGGTTGGAGGGAGAGGGGGTCGGGGGCAGGGGGCATGAGGGTGAGTTGGCCTGGAGAGCAAAAACACAGGAGATCTGGCCCCACTGTTCATCTGCCACACCCCTGCCATGATGACAATGGGTTGACTAAACCTCTGAAACTGTAAGCCAGCCCTGCTAAATGCCTTCTTTTCTAAGAGCTGTCATTGTCATGGTATCCCTTCATAGCAACAGAACACTAAGACAGACAGACAGACAGACAGACAGACAGACAAAGGAGAGAGCCCAAATTAATAAAATGAGAGATGAAGCAGAGTTAAGCAGAATCCAGTGAAATCCAGAATGTCAGTCGGTAATATTTTTGAAAACATAGCCATTATGTTGGAAAGAATCTAGAAGAAACAAAGCATGAACTGCTTATGACTACCAAACTTGAAGTTACAAGACATGAACAACTTAAAAAGACCCAAGACAAATCACAGAACTAAACATAAGTTAAAATTTTCTCAACATAATAAGGCCCAGGCACATTTGTTCACTCCTGAGTTCTACCAGACTTAAAAGGAAGATCTAATACCCCTTTCATAAAGGGGAAAGGCACAAAATACAACCAAACTCCTCACAAAGTCAGGATTTTCCTGATTTCAAAATACACACACACACACACACACACACACACGACCAATTCCCTTAACAAATATAGAAAATTATCAAATAAACAAAAAGTCTCAACAAAATAGGTGCAAACTAAATTCAAGGCCACATGAAAGTCATATGCTATGATCAAGTTTGTTTCATCACAGGAAGGGTGTATTCAACACACACAAATGAGTAATATACCACATGAAGGGACATAAAGGCAGAAATCATATGACCATCTCCATAGCTGCAGAAAAGACATCTGAGAAAGTTCAACATACCTTAATGGTCAAAGACCTGAAGAAATTGGGATTAGGTGGAACTGACCTCATCTTAATAAAGGATAAATAGGACAAACCTGTAGCCAACGTTATATAAGTGGGGACAGTGGAGAGCATTTTATGTAACTGTTGGAGTGAGAGACAACCTCACTGTCTCCACTCTGACTCGATTAAGCACTCCAGGTCTTAGCTAGAACAAGAAAGGAAAGAAAGAGAAATATAAAACCAAAAATCAAAAAGGAAGATATCCCAGAAGCCCTATTTACTGATATTGTGAGAGTTTATTTAAAGGCCCACAGACACCATCGGGAAATTTAGATGGAATAAATACTTTTCAGTAAATTCACAGGACACAAAACTAATAAACAACATCAGTGGCATTCTATGCACCAGAAGGAAGCTTCTGGAAAGATATGTATGATGCATATCTTTGATAAGCAAACTGTGATTGTCTAACAATGACATGACATGATTGAAAAGAGCCAACTTTTTTCCTAATGACATGATGTTATGAAGAGACAGAGAGGAAGATGGAAAGTGAACACAAATACAACAGATCCTACATATGAGTGGCCTGCCAACATGCCACATAGACCCACTTAACAATTTCTAAGACTTTCTCAGCCCAGCCTGGAATTTTGTCTAGACCCTCCTTTCTGAGTGGTACCTACTGGGTCACTTGATCATCGCCCTTCACTCCGAGAACAAAACCGGCTGCCTCCGAGCATCTCTGCACTTCCCGAGGATGCTGTCTCATTGCCGGATGGCTTGTCCTATTTGTCTGTCTCCCAATCTTGCTGTCAGCTGTGTGGATCACAGGAAGCAGACCTGCAACCTAGCATCAGTGACTGTCATGGGGAGGCCAAGATTAAGCTTGCCCAAATACATCCTAACAGACCATGACGTTGCTTGACCCAAAATTCATTGAAAAAGAAAATTATTGTCTTCATCCTTTCAGCTGCTGTCTGGTGCTGCCCATCCGCGCACAGGTGTCGGGCTGATGGTGCGTCTTGGTGGTAGAGCATTTACACAGCATATGTGAGATTCTGGGTTCATCATGGAAAAGGGGTGGAAAGACTGTAAGAGGCAGAGGGCCTAGAGGTTTACGGTCTTACATGTGGCATTGAACGAACATTTATATGATCTTACTGACTAGAACCACACTGTGGCGCTCTTTACTCACTTAAGATTTTGCAAATTTTCCCAGTAGCTGTGATTTGTTAAGGGCAGGGCCATGCTACCCTGGAGGGGTTCACTGTGTTTTCTTACACACAGTATCTTAACCATTTACAGTCTCTCAACCATTTACAGCTGCAGGAACATGAACATTATAATACTCAGTAGCCGCAAAGAGAATCGTCCCCTTGGCAACGTTAACACCAGATTCAGAAAACTGCAGCCATGGCTTTGCTCCTGGAAGAAAGTGAGCATGCACATGTTTGAACAAAGAGACTTGGGAATGAAAGCACCAACTCAGGAAGCTTCTGGAAAGATACTTAAAACAACATTCTCCATCGTGTCATGCCTGTCAAACAGCCGAGTTGGTTTCCCAAGGTAGACTGCCCTATTCCGGATGTCATAGGAAACAGGAGCCAGGAAGAACTACATTGGGACAAGGTGAACTCAACACACAATATTTACCGAGGACCTCTTATATGCTAATGGCAAGAATCTGTTACATTCAGATGTACCCACAAGTCACCCGCCAGTGAGTCATAATGAGCTCCATGCAAGACAAAGTTGATGAGGCTGGCGAGAGGGCTCAGGAGTTAAGAGTGCTTCCTTACAGCCGCATGTAACTATAGATCCAGGAGATCTCTTGCCTTCTTCTGGGCTCCAGAGGTACCTTTGTTCATGTGCACAGAAGCAGACACACAGAGACATACATAAACACAGACACACACAGATTCACACATTGATACACACACAGATACACACACACACACACACACACACACACACACACAGCCCATGTAATTAAAAATAAAATAAATCCAAAGAAAAGTAGGCAAAGTCACCGGGCATATCTGAGCAATTGTGTACAGAAAGGCAGTCTTGCTAGAAGGTGACGCATCTCAGAGGCCGACTTGCTGGGAAATCTAAGTGGATACATCTAGGTGCGGTGGAGGAGTTGTAGCTGCCATCACGTAGCGGCCATCTTGCTTTGTCGGCACTGTGAAAGGACGGTGACGGACTATCCACTGAAGAAACGTGGGAGGCCTGGTCACTTGCTGTCTCAGCATGGTTATTCAGAACCTACCTCTCAGTGCAGACAGGTTGTGACATGTTGAGTCTAACAACCCGCGTTCGCAGGGACTCTCAAGGAATGCACACACTGTGTGAGAGTGGGCACAGGCACCAGTGACCATCATGCAAATCCAACTGAGAAGTTCCTTAAGCAAGTGGGATAACTATATCTGTTAAGGGTGTAGGCATGTTGACAGTGGGCAAGCATCTAAGTACACATTTAAAACAGTAAGCCATTTATCTAGCATTGCTCGGCATTAGACATCATTTATATGTTTTTGTAATAATCCAATTTCTTAGAAAACTCCTCAAGAGTACGTATTCATGAGTTAGAAAAGTAGAATTATCTGACCTGTCACAAATTGGAAAAAGTATTCCAAGATTCATGTTTTGGAAACTACAGTCCCTGGCTTCTGAGTTCAGAGTGCCTTTAACTGAATAAAAATCAGGAGCATCACTGGATAAAATTGATTGCTCCTGAATCCTGCCTGTGGTAGAGGGAGGGACGCAGGTGTGGAAGGCTCGGTCAGGTTGAAGGAACAATGTCAGCACACACTGAGCAGTCAGGCTGTACTCTGACCGCAGTGGAGCAAACATGGCCTGCTCCACAGCACCCAGCGAGGGGTCATTTCATTAAGGCAAGAAAGTCAATACTGGCTTGTGAGACAAATCACAGAAATGACTCACTCAAAGATGCTGCTCACTGGTGCTCACTGGACACAGCTGCCTGCAGTGGGGGAGGGTCTGGGAAGTGAACCCGGGTCCTGTGAATGTTAGAGAAACACTCCACCACTGAGCTATGGCCTCAACCCTGAGCCTCATCTTTAATTCATTTCCTACTATGCTGTCCCTTCACACAATCCCAAACCCAGAAAGTCCTTTCTAGCATCAGAACCTCTGTGTGTGCCTTCCTCACTGCCTAGAACTTTGCTCCTGATGCGTGTGTGGCCCGTGTTTGTAGTCTCTTGGGTTCTGGGTTCCAATGACCTTGGGCAGTGAGCATGACCACACGGTGTAAATTGCAACCACACACTACCCTGTCTCCTCTCCTCTTGACTTCTCTATTTTCTCTGCAGCAGTTATCACTGCAGCAGCTATAATGTCTATACATATACACACATATATACACACACAAACACATTATATACAACATATGATGTACGCACATATATACATTCATATACGTATGTTCTATACATGTATGGTACACACACACATATACATTATATAATACACAATATGTACATATATGTAAATACTATTTACCCATATAAAATACATGCAATATATGCATAAATTATATACGTACACATACATGTTTGTGCGTGTGTACACATGTTTTGGTGAAATTTGTGACCTCTGAGCTGGCAGGGAGCTTTGACTTCCCTGCTGCAGGGGTAAAACAGCATGGTTGACACAACTTAAAGAAGAAATTATTTTGCGTCATGGTTCCAGACGGTCAGAGTCCATGATAGTAGGGACAACATGTCAGCTGGTGATGGGAGAGCTCACGTCCTCAGCTGACAGCACAAATCAGAAAGAGATCACACTTCCTCCAGGATGGCCACACCTCCTAGCCCTCCCAGAACAGCACCGCCAAGTGGAGAGAAATCGCTCAGATGCCTGACCCCACGGGGCTACAGGGCCCCGGATGTTTGTTCACTGAATGAATGCTGCCCGGCCCGATGCTAACTGTGCGGGATACAGCTCTTCCTTCAAGTTTCCATGGAAATACCGTGTATATTCAGTTAAACAAATATTGACCCCATAATGCACATGATAGTACAGCCCTCGGTGCCAGCACAGCACTGAAGATGAAAACCAAGTCCTTTCAAGGAAAGTAAACAGCCTATCACAGCACAGGGCAGCAGGAGGATTCAATCCAAGGTGTGTGTGTGTGTGTGTGTGTGTGTGTACGCAATATAAGATGAGCACTTACACTTAACATAAGTGCAATGTGTGAGCACTTACACTTACATGGTCCGGATCATGAGGTGTGATCGGCAGGTGTGAGCTAACCAAGTAAAGTGAAGAGGGTAGTGCACTGCAAATGTGTATGACCAAAACATAACGAAGAATCATTATTAACAAGCAGATCACTTTCTATGCAACACAGACATTGATGTTTTTGGCAACTCACCATGGATACATGTTAGAAACAGATTTTCCGTGTATCTGACACTGACCATCGATTTGGCAAATGCCACTGTTCTGGTTGTCAAGGGTGATCATGACCATGACTCCTGATCTTACCCGTGTGCCATTAGCTGAGAGATGTACCCATATTTTATGATGCACAGAGAAGAATATCTGGAAATGAATGCTTTAAAAACAGAATTTCTAATTTGTATGTATGAAGGGGTTCTAGTGAAAGTGTTTAAACTTGCCTTTATTGATCATCCCTTAAGGTCTGACTTAAACTCTACCTCTAGATTACTGTTTAGCTCCTTACTCTGCACAGTGACTTTCTGCGAAGGATAGGGTGTAGGAGCTAAGGTCACAGTGTCTCCATCTCAGTGCTATTGGTGTCTAACTTTTGAGATATTGTTTTTTGCACCCTTGGCCTCCAGCCAGTAGGTGGCAGCACAGTTCCATAGTTGCGGCATTAGACTCTTCAGACCCTCAGCAGGGAGAGTCACCATTATGACGGAAGCCCTGGGTTAGAGGTCTGGTTAATTGATGGATGAAGGGCTTCTTAGCGCATCCACGGCTCTAATCTCGCAGTGGGTCGGCAGAGAAGGGTTTATGTAATCGACACAAGTGTGTCTTGGTATAGATTTCACCCGTGAAGAAGGGGCAGAGGGGAACTATGAATCATGCCGGCAGATGGGGGAATAAATAGATGGCATTGCTAACACTTCCCCGCTGGACTTATGCAACATGCGAGTTCATGAATTTTTCATTAATATCGGAGTTCCAAAAAGGGTTTCATGACACTCTGACTTCTAAGTAGGCTACTGTGACAAAATGGAAGTAACTATCAAAGGTCAGCATTCTTGTCAGCGGGAAAAGTCAATGATTCATACTCATCCGATTCTGTGCTCGTTCACAGAACTCGGAATGCATCAGCAGGCAAGCATTCATACAGCCAGGAGGGGCACAGGCTCCAGGACGAATGTATGCTGGTGACCTTGCTGACGCAATATGCTGGGGAGTGGGATATCCTCATACTATTGCCTTAGTTTTAAGTTTTTCTTTTTTATATATTTAAAACAGTCTAAGGTGAGAGAAGAGAGTAGATATAATTAGAGGTGATAATAGTATGGACTAATACCGAAGGTGAAACTATCCCCAAGCTAGCAATTAAGATCTGGGCCTCTGGAGGAAGAAAAAGAAAGTCACCTGTCAGGAAGATGCACACTTGTCTGTCCTGTTATTTGTTTATACATCGGCTCTTTCCTGACATCTGCTTCACTTGTTTCGATATGCTTTCGTTATACTTGAGATAGCTTTGATTTAGAAACATTGAATATGCTTACTCGTCGCCCAACTACGCGCATTCTAGTAACTGACTGTGGGGCTGCCTCTGTGATTTGGGTTCCCACAGGATCTAGCTCCCGTGCTTAGAGAATTATGAATGGCGAGTTGCTGTATGGACACGTTTAAGATCTAAGCTAGCTAAGGTGACCAGACCCAAGCCACGGTAGACTCCACTTTTGATTTGTATGGTTGTAGGCTACAGTGGTGATATCGGGTCCCTACGAGCATCATTGTTGGTTTACAATCCTTTAGGACATTACTTCTTCCTCTTGCTCTCCGCCCATTGCCAGCAAGTCACCTTCTGTGTGGACATTTTCCACGGACCTTCAACTGTGCATGGGATACTTTTTGAGGAAGCCGGGTTCATGCAGTACACTCTTACCTTAATGTCCACCACATCAGGCCCACTAGTGCAGCCTCCAGCTGCAGGCTCCCCATCGCCAGGGGGCAGCACACTCTGGATAGAAAGCAGTACACCTTTTGTCTCTGTATTAAGAAACGGTTTACTTTCTACCCACAGCGCACTAGTTCCAATACTCTGTATGAAGCCTCTCTAGAAATGTACCCCAAACTTGTCTCAGAAATAACCGGGCATACCTTATGTACCCCCACAACACTTTAGGGTTTATATGTATCTGTTTCCCTGTGTTTTCCTAACTGATGATGAAACCCATCGGATCAAGGCTCTTTCTTGTATCTTCAAAACTCACGTTGCACCTGGCTCATCATTTCTTAGTGAATGGATAATCAATGAATGAGCCTTCTTGTAGTCTGTCTCCATGCCTCTGCTCTCTCTGTTTAAGAAGTTCACATAGTTACTACATTTTTTTGTTCATTCCTTGCTTTTAAAAATTGTTTCGTTTCTTTGAGACAGGGTCTCGTGGAGGCCAGGCAGGTCTCAAACTCCCTCTGAAGAAAATGGCCTTGAACTTTCAATTCTGCTTCCATGTTTCCAGGTCTGGGATAGGATGTGGGAGCTAAGCTCATTACTAGCAGCTGACGTCACTTCTTGCTAGGAGCACTATTTGGAAGCAATCTGTCCTTTGCTGTTGTGGCAATAAATGACTCTAAATTCATATCATTCTTGCCCTTTATGTAGCATTCTACAGAAAGAATGGAATTTCTCCTCCCCACAACACACACATACACACACACAAACATGCGTACACACACGCACATACACATATGCAGTGCCTCAGTTATCTGTATAGAAGTTAGGTGCCCAGTAAATGCTTTGATCAAACAGAAAAATAGAGTAATCTTCAGGCATCTTTCTAGGATCAAAGTCTAAACTTCAATATCTATAGTGTTAGCTTGTTTCTGTCCCAACTATCTTTTCTCCCATCTCTAAATGTCTTCATTTTGTTAGGAGCAAAACTTGTAGTGACAATAATAGGAGTTAACTGAGTGCATAGTTATTTTCAAGCATTGACAATACATGCGTTTCACATGTACTAGAGTATTCCAGCCACCCAGTAAAGAGCCACTATTAAAAAACTGTAAGCCAGACACACTGAAGGGGAAGAAAAAGATATTTAATGAGAATGGAATAAAAATACATGTAGAAATTCCTACTATACTTGTATTCAATAAAAACAAGTGTTATGTAAAAACTATAGAAAGAGACATAATGCATCATTCTATGATGATTAAGGCTGCCTTCGCTGGAGAAATATAATAACTGCAACTATATATGTGTCCAGCATTGGGTCATTTAATGTTCAAACTGCACTGACAGATCTGAGGAGATCCTGGTGTACTACCATGGCTTCGGTACCCCATTTTTAACATCATCCAAACAGGAAGTCAGTAGGAAACTTTGGCCTTAAACTACACCTCAAGTAAAAATGGCATGAGGTGGATACACAGGACACTAGTCACCAAAGGGGGAATGTATATTCCTCCCAAAAGATCTGGAAGGCTCTCAAGGGCACAAAGAGTCTTGACAAATGTATATCAGGTGCTTCCCCACCACGGTAGGATGGAACGAGGACATGGAATTGTGGTGACTTGCTTCTAAAGAACCAGCAGGTGAAGAAGAAAGTTAAAGGTAAACCACAAAATGTGACGGGAGGTTCAACCCTGAAGACAAAATGTGCCAGTAAAAGTGTATCTAAGAGGCGAGTCACTGAAATAAAGAAGTGAACAGAAACCTCAAGTGAATAGGCAATCAGAAAAGTGCCCAAATAGTCTGATGAAAAATAGGCAGATGTCTTAAGTAGAGACATTTTGAAAAAGAACATATAAACTACTCATGTATACGACACATGAGTAGTGGATAGCGTGGGTGCAGAGAGGCACAGTGAGGTGATCATGACAACAATGACATAGCATGCATTTTGGAAAGTTGGAAGGGAAGAGAAAAAAGGATCCTGCCATAGAGATGTGGTCAGCATTTGAAGAGCCAGTCATATTTAGCCTGATTTAAACACCACATGACTTATACAAATACTGTAACATTACATGGCTCCTGATTAATACATACAAGGTGTATGTTTTTATGTAACAGTTAAAGTCAGCTAGAAATAAACTAAGCAATTGGGATAAAAAGCACAAATGCGTTCAAATTAATAATTATTAAAGAGCTCCAAGTCAAAGTCACAGTGAGAGTTTATCCCAGTTAGAATGATTATTATCAACAAGTCAAAAAACTAACCATTGTGGCTAAGAACACAGAAAAGTGGGAAATGTGTAGAAATAGATGCTAGCAAATCTCCATGGAAAACAGTGCAAGGGGTTCTCAGACCTCTGATCACACCACTACCACGTGACCCCAGTTATCAGCACAAAACAAAGACTGGCTGTAGCAATGGCCTGCCTGCTTTCCCACGTTTGTCCTAGCCACATCTGCAAGTCAGAGAACCACTACAGCACCCAGTGGGAAAGGAATAGACACAAGGTATTAATTTTACACAAAGGAATATTATTTAGCTGTGGGTAAGGATGAAATCCTGTCCTTTGTGGCAACATGGACGGTTATTATATTGAGTAATGTAAACCAGATGGAGAAAGATGACACTGCGTGTTCACAGTAACCTGCGGAGCCAAAATCACGCTTTCATTTCTCCATGCTGGAGCCTTCAGACCCTTCTCTTGCTGTTTTAAAGCATCTGGTTAGTTGTTGTAACTACAGTTATCATTCTAGGCAACAGGAAATTGGAACTGCCCCGGCCATGGGTGTTTCTGCACCTGCATCCCGCCTTCTCTCCGTTCCCATCCCCTGTACTCATCCTGCCCTCCAGGGCTTGATATTCTAATCTTGCCCATTAGACATAACATGTAATGGTGATATACAGTACACCAGAAAACTACTAAGAGAATAGATTTTAACTCTTACTGCAGGAAGAGTTAGGTGTTAGGTGATGCACATATCTATTGCCTGATCTAACCATATATCAAAACGTCCTGTCACTGTCTTAACTATACACAAAGCTTATTTGTTGAACAAAGTATTGTCGAAAGATCATGGACCCTGCAGAAGATTAAGAAACCTTGCTTTTAGTCATTTTGTAGGTTTAATTAGAGTCCTTTCTCTCCAGCTGTCCGGAGAATTGCTCACACATAGGTTTTGATTGGCGGGAGGGGTACAGATATTTTGAAGTTTGGAGAGGGACACACAATGGGATGACTTTGTACCAGAGTGGTTCACTGTAATGCAGAGCAAGGACCACTTGCAAGCTTAGAGAGGAAGCAGGCAGCGGCCAGCAACAAACTCCATCTCTGACCATCTCTAGATCAGCAAAGATTTAAGAACAGGTTTCTTCTGTGCTCTTGCCCCTTAAGCAATTCCATGAATCCACACTTCCCTGAGCTCCCTGCTTCATACTAAGGTGATCAGACATTGACTTAGGCTGTTTGGAAACCTACTCTCCCTTTGGTGAAAAAAAAAAAAAAAGTCTAATCATTACTATTTGGTTGGAGACAGAAGCATTGAGAGATACAGTTAGTATTTTAAGTAGTGTGGCAATAATCAAAATGTAAAAGTCAAGCTGGGACAAATTGAGGGTCTTTTGTTGTTGTTGTTGTTTTGTCTAATCCTTATTGTTGAAGAGAGATGCTCATCTCTCTCCAACATGATTTAAAATTCTAGGGAGACAGAGAGGACTCTTAATCCCTTGGTTAACAAACACAGCCACAGGACTTGGCAGGACATCAAGCAGAGACGAGCATACTGGTTACCATGTAACACGCGGAGAGGTAATCCACGCCAACTCTAAACGCACTCAGTTTCTGGCAGCTACTTCTGTTCTGGCAATGGGTACCAAGGTGAGGGAGATCTGAGTACCAATGAAGGGGGAGACTCTATCATAGGAGCAGAGATCATGGGCAGCAGTTTAGGAGCACATAGGCATCTATGACAGAGGTTGTAAGGCCTCAGTCAAAGATTTCATATTAAAAATTCTGCTTTACACAAGAGAGACAACCCAAGGAGATGTATTCAGCATTGACAAAGGGCTTTTATGCACTAGAAATTGCACCCTGGCTTCTCTTTATATACCTAACAGCAAAATAGAGAAAGGGGAAGGGTTTGGGGGTTTTACTGGTGAGAGCTGTGTAGCATCAGTCCTATTGAGGTTTTGTATTAATTTACTTACTACGTATGACAGAGAAATAAACATAAGGCAGCAGCAGCCCCAAAGCAGCATGGTCCTGTAACTCAGAAGCTAGAAACACGGGCTTGGATTGGAGCTGAGGAAACGCCTGAGCTACCAGGACTAACTGGATGGTAAAATCAGACACATAAATGGTTTAAAAAGTATTTAATCAGCTAACAGGCATAAGCATGTGCTTTTAAGAAGTCTTCGGATGTTATTCTTTCATGTCTGCCGTACGTGAGGAGACACTTTGTAAAAGGCTCCTTACCAGGAGGACTCTTCTGTTTTACTTGGCTTACCTTCCTTGACCAGATGAATTGAAACTGACCCTTCGTGCCCAACACCTGTCTGTCTGGTACTTCACTCAGTGTTACGGAAGTAGCCGCCACAGTCACTGTTCAGGCCACTTAGTGAGCTGACTGCTTTATTTACTCTTTGGTAGAAACAAATCCAATTTCAAGCACAACAATGAGCTACATGGTCTAAAGATGAGTGAAATCCTTGAGAGAAATGTAACAGCACCATATCAATGCCCGTCTCTGTCATCTATCTCCCTACCTGCCTATCACCTACCTACTATCTACATGCCCATATCTACATCTATCTATCTATCTATCTATCTATCTATCTATCTATCTATCGATCTATCTATCATCTTTAGATTCCTTCCTTCCAAATAATACTTAAAACACCATGAATTCCTGACTCCAATCCTGCCTGAAATTCAACCACTGCTATAAAGAAAAAAATTCAATCAAAATCAGTTTTCCAAATGTTCAACAGAAGGAGTTGCCTGTCTTGGGCGCTAAATACCAGGCAAGGCTTAGTGGAGATTGCTGGATTTTGGAGCCTAAGCATCCCCCAAAGGACACTGTCAAGGGCTGATTTCCAGAGAGTTCCATTGGAAAGCAGTGGGACCTTTAATATGTGTTGCATAGGGGGAGGTCTTCACATTATAAGGCCATGTCCCCCAGAGGAACTTTGGGTTCCTGTGTCTCTTCCTCTGGCTTCCTGACCATGTGTGAGTGGCTTTGCTCTTTGCTAATGTGCTCACTTATCACAGGCCCAAAGCAATGGAGGCTTTCTGATCTCAAGTTGAGACCTTGTAATTCTGCACCAAAATAAACTACTTTTAAAATGTGTGTGTGTGTGTGTGTGTGTGTGTGTGTGTGTGTGTGTGTCCCCAAGATGTGCATGCACACTTGCCTCCAGAGACCAGAAGAGAGTATCAGATCCCCCTGGAGCTGGAGTTACAGGCATTTATGAGCTGCTCCCTGTGGGTACTGGGAACTGAACTTGGTAGAGCAGCTATGGACCTAAACAGCTGAGCCGTCTCTCTTCAGTCTCACAGACCATTTCTTAACAAGTTGTTCCATGTGTTTCTTAACAGTTACAGGAATCACATCAGCCCAGGGCCACACGAAGGGTTTGCCAAGCTTGTTCTTCTTGACTTTGTCCACTCAGGTCTCAGAACTAATTGTCACATGAAGACTGTACATTCCTTACCCACCTGTCTGTCTTTCACACTGGTGCAGTTTTTCCCATGGTTCCTTTTGTTTCTAGTTGCTGGCTGATTGGTTTGGAGTCCCCTGCTGTGCTAACAGGGCAGGTGAATAGGACCAGAAGGGACTCTGAGCTGTTTTGAATCTCATTCCTGGTATGTTTTCTTTGGTTTTTGTTTGTTTGTTTGTTTTGTTTTCCAGGTAGAGCCCAGCCAAAGCAAAGAGGAGACTCTTTGAGAGCATCTGTCCAGTGAGTCAGTGGGAAGGGAGCTTCCAGTCGGGGGCAAACCCCTCCCTCACATCTTCCTTATGCCACTTGAGCTCTGGCACTCGGCCACAGTCTCCTGTTCTATTCTCAGCCTTGCGCGTCACCACATCAGCCTTCTCTCTTCTTTCAGGGTTTGTTGTGGTCTTGCCTTTCATCATGGAGTCTATAAACTGTTGCCCCAGGGTGTGGAATCCTACTGGGTAGAATCGAAAACTCTCGAGGGCTAGGGAGTGGCTCAACTTGGAAGTGCTTTCCTGGCATGCCCAGGACTGGATTCCGTGCCCAGCTCCACATAAAGGG